>NC_141877.1:278190029-278491195 GCF_056163025.1 Triticum urartu
TTGTGTTCGTCTCCCACTTCCTCCGAGGACTAGGCCTCGCTCTGGATCCCTTTGTTAGGGGTCATATGTTTTATTACAGGCTGGATTTTCACGATCTGGCCCCGGATTCCTTTCTTCACATCTCGTCATTTTTCGTCGTATGTGAGGCCTTCCTCCGCATTACCCCTCACTTCGGCCTATGGCTCAAGACCTTCGATTCAAAGCCAAAGATGGTTGAGGGGCACTAGGCGGTGTGCGAAGGTGCTCTAATAAGCAAAATTGCTACTGCTCCATGGCCAAAGGGTTCTTTTCCAGAGGTGTCCGGACTATGGCAACGGGAGTGGTTTTACATCACATCTCCCGGAAGTGCGAAATGGGTAGCTGCCCCCCCCCCCTTTCGCTCGGGCCCCCCACCACAACTGATGTCATGGATCAACAGGGGGCTAAGCTGGGGTCCAGCCAAGGACGTGCCAATACTGCAGAGCCGTATCTGAGATCTCTTCGAGGGAGATTTCAGTCTGGTTATGGTAATGCAAGTTATGCTGGTTCAGCACGTCCAGCCTTGCAAATGCCGGCCCCTCCACATGTGGGAATTCAACCCGGAAGGACCACGCACTATTCAGCATTTCCTCGGCATGACGCATGAGGAGATGTACAAATCGTTCTTCGGACCTCAAATAGAGTGTCCGGACACTACCGAGGACATGGGCCTGAGCTGCAACCGCCCCGCTGCCCAAGTAAGTAATCCCCTGGCCGAACACACTGTCCTTTTGTTTATCATGACATCATTCTGAAGAATCACTGTTTGACCAGGACTGGATAGCAAAGGTGAAGATGATCCGATGTTCGGCCCCCCTTCCTAAAGGCTTGGACAATCCGGTGCTGGAAAAGATGCTCGAGCCAGCACCTTGTCTAGGGCCCTCAAAGGAAGATGAAGGGGGAATAAAGAGGTCGTAAGCGGGCCTCCATCGCTACCTATTTCGATCGAGGGAATGAGCGCTTCCGCGAGGGAGGATAACCAAGGGGAAGAATCTGACATTCTCTCTCCCCGGGGAAGGAAGAGGACTACCTCTCAATATCCGGAAACTAAGGCTTCCAAACGGGAGAAGAAATCTCCGCCAGAGGGTCCTGCCTCGGAGGGTATTCTTGCCGCACAATGTCTGCGTGGGGATCAGCCCTCTACCGAGCTGTAAGTAAAAAGTGCTTAATAGTGAAGATATCCTACCTTACTTCCGAAGACAATATCCGATGCTTCTAAATTGTAGCTCGGATCGCAGCCCTTCTCGACAGAGTTCATCTTTGGGGGATCTTCTTCCGGAGATGATGGAGAGCGAAACGCCTCCCCCGGACTCCCCAGCTCAAGAGGCGGGCGACCTTGAAGTGTCGTCGCAAAGGGTATCTCCGGATCCAATATCGCCAGAGGATAACCCTTTGGCTGCCCGGCATCCCCAGTATCCGGCTGCTTAGGAGAGCAACAACAAGGGTCCGTACTGTGTGCGGTCGGACGTGCTGAAGGATCTTCTAGGGCAAGCTGTCGTCTTGGAAGTGCATCGTACGCTAATGGGTACGGTAATTGAAAGGATATCATCCGCCGAAAGCGGTTTGCACGAGGCTTTTATGAGTCTGCTGAAGGGCTTCGAGGTACGTGGAATAATGTATGCCTTTAACAGTACCGCATAAGCTAAGTATGCCCATGCAGATAGTAGCCCCTGAGACTCTGGTTGTCATCGAGAATAGCAGCAAACAGAGGATCATAGTCCCAGGTAATAACCAGACCGCCTTTATGTGTAGGTGGTTGAAGCTCCGGTGGCTAGCCGGACTGATGGGTTTGCCGAACTAAAGCGACAACTGGATGCGGCAGATGCCGACATCGTGCTTGTCAACAAGCGGCTTGACGAGGCACATGGTGAGTGTTTTTTTCCGGTGATCGTCACATAGTAAGAGCAGCATGATGCCAATATCTTTAATATATTGTGACTGGAGATGGAGCTGCCACCATGGAGACCCTTCGGGCAGAGCTTGCCCGAGCCAAGGAGCAAGCAAGGAGTAGCAATGCGGCCGCTTTGAAGGCGGTCGAAGAGTTAAGGGCCGAACTGGCCACGCATTGCGAGAGCAAGGAAAAAATAGCCAAGATGGCTGTAGAGTTAAAAGATGCTGCTGACCGTTACCGGCTTCTTGAAGAAGAAGACCAGGCGAAAGCGACGGACCTGGAGAAGGCCCGGGTGGCTGCCAAGGAAGCCCGCTCCAAAATTAGAGCGACGAAGGAGGAGCTGAATCAAGCTACATATATCGTGTCTGGGAAGCCCTTCTTGCTGCGGACTAAATTCGGAGATCCGAAGTATGCTCCTCTGGACCGGCTATGGAGTTCTACGGACGAGTACATGGATTTGGCTGCAAGTGCTGCTGATGCAGCCGAATACTTCAAGGATCAGAAAGGTCCCGAAGTGGAGAAGCTGTTCTGGTCATAGTTTCACGCTCCAGTCCGTCCGCTACTGCTGAATGAGCGATTGACCGGTTGGGCTAAGCTCCATAGGTTGTCCGGACTTGCCATGAGGTCCGTTGTGGATCACTTGTGGCCAGGAGGTCCAAGGCCGAGTAGCTACTTTAGCTTAGTGCAACAATTCCTTGAAGCTGTGCCACACATCGATGCTGTAAAGAGATCAGCGTGCATAGAAGGTGCGCGGATGGCCCTTGCCCGTGTCAAAACATACTGGGCGGAGATGGAGGCCACCACTGTTGCAGCACAGGGTTCGGCCATAGGCCGAGTGGATGCCGAGTACTACTTCGAAGAAGTCCTTGAAGGCGCTCATTTGATAGAGGCGCAGTGCTCGAAGAATGTTATTTTCCAGTGGCATGTAGTCCCATTGTACAAACAATGTTTTTCTGAATTAATCAAAGTTGTATTTATACTTTTGCCCGGAAGTACTATGATGCCTCATGTGCGGCTATTTATGTATATATGTATATAACCTGAAAGTTTGCAGTCATCGGCTTCCGCCCCCACGCATATAATGCGGGGGTGTTCGCAAAAGATGCATATCCACACTTGATCCAACGTCTTGGTCCGTTAAGGAGGTGATAGCATAGCGAACGAGGCAATCGGACTATATTGCTTTAACACTTTCACTTAGCCATAGGTGTTTGACAGTGGGGCTACTATATAGCCCCTGGTACCTCTGCGCTCGTCCGAATACGGTGCGCGTACGTACATGACTCGGGAAACGGCCCTTCGTTAATGCGGAGGAATCCCGAAGATTCCGATTAGTCATCGAGTGGTTGACCAGTCTCTCGCTATATCATGACAGTTAGTTTTTGGCTTTCTCTACTGAGGTGCTCATCCGGATGAACCAGGGCACAATCGCAGTAGTTCTCCCAGTGCTACCTTAGCCGATATAACGGAACGTAAGGTACCAAAATGTGGGAGCCGGGCAAACCCAACATTTGACCAAAGACATGATTCGGAGCTGATGCATATAGGGCCAAACTCGCGACGCCGAACACTCCCTAAGGTGTTTGGTCTTTATAACAGATACCGGGCTAAACAATGCCCTTTATAAGAAACCCCATGTGTCGAGGTACATGCAAGATCCTGGCGTGGCCACATGCCAATAATGCCGGCATCCTTCTCGGTTGTGTGGAGTATCCGGAGGATGTGAGCAACAAGAGACAGTAAAAAAGGTTTACGCAGGGCCTTAATCTAAAAACAAACCTTTGGGCGGGTCCCTGCTGCACGTCTGCGCCTGTGTCTCCGTTGTGCCATGTCCTGGACGGGTGTAGCACGATTGTCACCTGCAAAAGGAAAGAATTTAGGTGAAAGTTGCTGCGCCGAAAAGAAGAATGAGTTATCAGAATTCCAGAGAAGCCTAGATGAGTCGGGTTGGCCTTGATTACACGCAGGAAGCCCCTGGTATCGTTTTATGAGGGTTCGAAAACCAATCTCATGCATGTGTGATGGAACGCTGGACTCGTCTAACCGTGTCCGTGGTCTTGACGACCTGCCATTTTTTCTGGTTGGTGAGGCCGTCTAGTGTGCGGCTGTTAGAGCCGCCGCGTCTTCTTCCGTACGTGAAGAACGGTTGGTATTTCCGCTAACTATAATGACGCCTCGTGGACCGGGCATCTTGAGCTTGAGAAAAGCATAATGCGGTATTGTGTTAAAACGAGAGAAAGCCGCCCTTCCGAGTAGTGCTTGAAAATCACTTCGGAATGGAGCGATGTGAAAAGTTAACGTTTCACTTCGGAAGTTATCAGGGGAACTGAATACCACCTCTAGTAGTAGAGAGCCTGTGCAGTCGGCCTCTTGGCCTGGTATTACTCCATTGAAGGTAGTATTACTGTGGCTTATTTGTGTCGGGTCTATCCCCATTTTGTGGACTGTGTCCTGATATATATCAGATTGAGATCACTGCCTCCGTCCATGAGGACCCTTGTGAAATGGTACCCATTTATTATTGGGTCTAACACCAAGGCCGTCAGTCCTTCGTGCCGGATATGTGTATCGTGATCCCTACGATCAAAAGTGATCGGGTAGGCCAACCAGGGGTTGGACCTAGGGGTGATGGGCTCTATGGCGCGTGTGCATCAGAGTGCGTGATTGCTTGTCCTCCTTGTCACATTGATCACGTTTACTGTTTTAACCTCCGGTGGGAATTTTTTCTGTCCTCTGGCACTTTGCCGGCGAGGTTCATCCTCGTCTTCGCTTGGTGTCTCCACCCCTTTGTGTTCGCTGTTTAGCTTACCGGCCTGCTTGAAGACCCAACATTCTCTATGGGTATGCTTTGCAGGTTTGTCTGGGGTGCCGTGAATCTGACAGAGTTTGTCAAGAATTTTGTTTAGGCCAGATTGTCCTTCTCTGCTGCCTTTGAAAGGCTTTTTCCGCTGACCTGGTCAGGAGCCCCTGAATCCGGCGTTTACCGCCGTATTATCTGGACTACCTTCTTTATTTCGACGCATGTTTTTGTTGCGTCGTGATTTACCATTGCCATCCCTTACTTCGGATGTGCTTGGGTCACTGGTGCTACTACGGGCCAACCAGCTGTCCTCGCACGCACAAAAGTAGGTCATGAGGCTTGTTAGGGCTGCCATTGTTCTCGGTTTTTCTTGACCGAGGTGTCTGGCGAGCCACTCATCTCGGACACTGTGTTTAAAAGCTGCTAAGGCTTCGGCGTCCGGACAGTCGACTATTTGGTTCTTCTTGGTGAGGAACCTGTTCCAAAGCTTTCGGGCGGACTCTCTGGATTGTTGGATTATATGACTTAAATCGTTTGCATCCGGAGGTCGGACATAAGTCCCTTGAAAATTGGCCCGGAAAGCGTCCTCGAGCTCCTCCCAACTTCCAATTGAGTTTTCGGGGAGGCTTTTCAGCTAGCGCCTAGCTGGCCGTTTAAGCTTGAGGGGCAAGTATTTAATGGCATGGAGATCGTCTCCACGAGCCATATGAATATGGAGGATGATGTCCTCTATCCAAACTCCAGGGTTTGTGGTTCCGTCGTACGCCTCTATGTTCACCAGTTTGAATCCTTCTGGGAATTCATGATCCAGCACCTCATCAGTGAAACATAGTGGGTGTGCAGCACCCCTGTATTGGGATGCGCCATAGTGTTCGGACGATTGTAGTATTCAGTGTTGATGTTGTGCCGTAGCGCGCTTCCTAGATCCATAGATAGATCTGGTCGTGCAGGATTTCTGACGCAAGTTCTCACGTAGAACGTGTGTTGACTTATGCGTGACTTTGTTGGCCGCTCTATCGCGTTCACAGGGTGGTGGATCCGGCCGGTTGGCCGTATCACTTATCGGCTGTTTGGGCTCTGAGGCCTCATCGTCGAATTCCAGTAATAGCTTGCGCTTTGGGTAGCTATTTGGGTGGTAGATTCTACCATACTTTGTTACTTTGTTCCACTTGCTATTGAGCGTATCTTGTGCGACCTTGAGCCTTTGCTTCTCTTTCTTCAGGCTTCTCACTGTGGCAGTAAGCCTTCTGCGGAGGTTCTCTTGCTCCAAGTGTGTTTCCGGGATGATGGGTGCATCTTCGTCTGGACTGTTTTCTTCCCTAGACGGGGATTGATGATGCTTATCTTTGGCGTCATCGTGTTCGGATGTCGGATCCGTACTATGTTTGTTGTTTGCATCTTGATCGTTTTCTGCCATTGGGGTGGTGCAGTTATCGTCTTTTCCGGAGTCGCGTGGACTATTGTTATGGCTGTTTCTGCTATGGCGGGACCTAGGGCGGCGCCGCTGACGTCGGCACTTGGGTTGCTTCTTGGAGGGGTCATCCTCCGCTTTCTCGTTGCCATTGGCTTCGTTGGGGGTGTACACCATGTACACGTCATGTGATGAAGTAGCGGTCTAGTGCCCTGTGGGCGGTGGTTCCGGTTCGTCTCTGGCTTCGTCGTCCATACCGTCGAAGTCTTTGGAGCCGAAGTTGAGCATGTCGGTTAAGTCGTCGACAATGGCTACTAAGTGGGTGGTGGATGGGCACCGAATTTCTTCGTCGTCCGCATCCCATTCTAGCCGGACATAGTTCGGCCAAGGTTCTCCTGGCAGGGAGAGAGACCTTAATGAATTTAGCACATCTCCAAAAGGTGAGTGCTGAAAGATATCCGCAGAGGTGAACTCCATGATCGGCGCCCAGTCAGACTCGACGGGCACAGATACGAGCGGCTTGGAGTCCGTGGCCGAAGATGAATCCAGTGGTTCGGCAACACGGCCCTCGTAAGGGGTGAAGTCAGTATCCGGCTCTATCGCCGCTGAGAGCGCAGCCTCCATGGCGGGGTCCATCCCTCCACTCTGGGATTGCGCAACTTGCTCCAGATTTAAAACTGGAGTAGCTGCGGATGCGATCTCCCGAACACCGTCTGATGGTAGAGTTACGTCTTGCTCATCGTGACTATGCGGCACGTCCTGCATGGGCTCGATTCCGTCAAAGATCAAGTCTCCGCGGATATCGGCAGTGTAGTTCAAGTTTCCAAATCTGACCTTATGGCCAGGGGCGTAGCTCTCAATCTGCTCCAGATGGCCAAGCGAATTGGCCCGCAGTGCAAAGCCGCCGAATACGAAGATCTCCCTGGGGAGGAAAGCCTCACCCTGGACCGTATCGCTAGCGATGATCGAAGGAGCCATAGAGCCTTATGGTGACCACACAGTGGAACTCTCAATGAAAGCACCAATGTTGGTGTCAAAACCGGCGGATCTCGGGTAGGGGGTCCCGAACTGTGTGTCTAAGGTGGATGGTAACAGGAGGCAGGGGACACGATGTTTACCCAGGTTCGGGCCCTCTAGATAGAGGTAATACCCTACGTCCTTCTTGATTCTTCTTGATGATATGAGTATTACAGGAGTTGATCTACCACGAGATCACAGAGGCTAAACCCTAGAAGCTAGCCTATGGTATGATTGTATGTTGTCCTACGGACTAAAACCCTCCGGTTTATATAGACACCGGAGGGGGCTAGGGTTACACAAGGTCAGTTACAAAGGAGGAGATATACATATCCGTATTGCCTAGCTTGCCTTCCACTCCAAGTAAAGTCCCATCCGGACACGAGACGAAGTCTTCAATCTTGTATCTTCATAGTCCAACAGTCCGGCCAAAGGATATAGTCCGGCTGTCCAGAGACCCCCTAATCCAGGACTCCCTCACTTTGTGTGCTACCAAACCTCACAACGTAACTGGGTGATTATAAAGGTGCTCTACAGGTGTCTCCGATGGTACTTGTTTAGTTGGCATAGATCGAGATTAGGATTTGTCACTCCGATTGTCGAAGAGGTATCTCTGGGCCCTCTTGGTAATGCACATCACTATAAGCCTTGCAAGCAATGTGACTAATGAGTTAGTTGCGGGATGATGCATTACGGAACGAGTAAATAGACTTGCCGGTAACGAGATTGAAGTAGGTATTGAGATACCGACGATCGAATCTCGGGCAAGTATCATACCGATGACAAAGGGAACAATGTATATCATTATGCGGTTTGACCGATAAAGATCTTTGTAGAATATGTAGGAGCCAATATGAGCATCTAGGTTCCGCTATTGGTTACTGATCGGAGATGAGTCTCAGTCATGTCTACATAGTTCTCGAACCCGTAGGGTCCGCACGCTTAACGTTCGATGACGATCGGTATTATGAGTTTATGTGTTTTGATGTATCGAAGGTTGTTCGGAGTCCCGGATGAGATCAGGGACATGACGAGGAGTCTCGAAATGTTCGAGACATAAATATCGATATATTGGAAGGCTATATTCGGACATCGGAAAGTTTCTGAGTGGTTCGGTTATATATTAGAGTACCGGAGAGTTACGGGAATTCGACGGGGAGTATACGGGCCTTATTGGGCTTTAGGGGAAAGAGAGAGGGGAGGCTGCGTGCCCCCAAGGCCTTGTCCGAATTGGACTAGGGGGGGCGGCGCTGCCTCCTTCCTTCTCTCCTACTCCTACTACATGGAGGGGGGGGGGAATCCTACTCCCGGTGGGAGTAGGACTCCCCGGGGCGCGCCATAGTAGAGGGCCGGCCCTCCCCCTCCTCCACTCCTTTATATATGGGGGTACCCCATGAACACACAAGTTGATCAGTTGATCTTTTTGCCGTGTGTGGTGCCCCCCTCCACCATAATCCACCTCGGTCATATCGTAGCGGTGCTTAGGCGAAGCCCTGCGTCGGTAGCATCATCATCACCGTCATCACGCCGTCATGCTGATGGAACTCTCCCTCGAAGCTCTGCTGGATCAGAGTTCGTGAGACGTCACCGAGCTGAACGTGTGCTGAACTCGGAGGTGCCGTGCGTTCGGTACTTGGATCGGTCGGATCGTGAAGACGTACGACTACATCAACCGCGTTCTCATAACGCTACCGCTTACGGTCTACGAGGGTACGTGGACGACACTCTCCCCTCTCGTTGCTATGCATCACCATGATCTTGCATGTGCGTAGGACAAATTTTGAAATTATTGCGTTCCCCAATACTTGGTGGCACCGAGATGCAGAATCGCAAGCGATTACTGCAACTCGATGAGACCGAAAAGTTCCAATCGGTTGCAACAAGATTGAAAACCTAGATCAACTTAGTGAACTCGGTTAGACCGAAAAGGGTGAATCGGTCAGACTGAAATGCAGTGAGAGGTTTTGGAATTTTAAGTCTATGACGAATTGGGGACTCCGAGTGCTCCTCACACAGAGTGTTTGAAACTGACTTGATCAAACTTTGTGATGTAGCATGGATAGTGTTTGAGACGAGAAAAGCATAGATAGCTAGAGGAGGTACTTAGGCCTTCTTGTCCATCCATTTGGCAAAAGAAAAAGAGCCAAACAATCAAAGCAACAAAATGGATGTCCTCGAATGAGTAAAATATGCAACCAACATGCTCACACAATAAAATGGCAAATGAAATATGTGGCAAAGCATGCACAAACACTCTAGCATCTATCAAGCAATTGGCGATGACTAGGTCATCTATATATGAGTATATTGACTTAGGAGTCAAATGAGAACATTTGATCGTAGGTCATACTCATCGTTTAAGCACAAGTGGGGTTACCACTTTTACATAAAGCATTGTTGTGTTCACACCATTAGAGTTGCTTTAGCTCAAATCTTAGAGTAAAGCTCCCCCTAGATGTGATATCCCCCCTAAGAGGGATGAACTAACCTTGGGTTTTGTCGATGATGACTTCATGTAGATGTTGAAGATGTGGATGCTCAGTGTTGATGTAGATCATTCGGAGCAATCCATTTGAGTGAATTGCACTTTCAATACCTACACGGGTTAGTCCCACAAGGAACAAACAAAGATATCCATGGACATAGAATGAAGTTCATACATGATGATGTCCATGAAAGCATTAGGTTACCTTGTCCCTTGTCTTACCAACAAGAGGGTTTGTGACTCCTTGATCTAGTGCAAGATGTGGAAGTTGCATGCACTTGTTCTCTCCAAAATGATATGAGTGAAGTATGTTGGCAGAGTCACCCTCAAGAACTTTCTAGTTCTTCTTCTTTGGGATCCACACCATCTTGATGGGAATCCTTGGAGTTGTAGTCATACTTTATGAAGTAGAACTTGATGTAGTCTTGGGAACCCACTTGACCAAGGCCTTGGGAGCTTCTTCAAATGCATCAGTTTCCTCTTTAAGCTTGTCATTGCCTTTTTTGCTTGTGGTCTTGTGGTGGAAGATCATTTTGAGCTTGTGTCCCCTTGAAAGAAGTAGGATCATACTTCTCTTGTTGAGGGACAAACTTCGTCTTGGGGTATTGATCTTGTTCCCACTCAACTCCATTGGCATTGAACTTTTGTTCAAAACCAACACCTTGATTCTTCCGGTGCCTTCCTTGCTTGCATACATTTTCCTCAAATTTCTTACTTCTGGCAAGGCTCTTGTAAACACCTCTCTCTATAATTCCCTTTAATAAGATATTTTCTTGCTCAAGTGTAACTTGGCTAAGAGTATCATTAGTGGAATCAAGAGAACTACTAGAAGCAACAATATTGGATTTAGCATGATCATTGTTACTACTAGAAGAAGAATCTTTCTTACTCTTGCTGCTAGATTTTACTTGTGGGATGTAAATAGGCAAGAGTAAATGCTTGGCAATGTAAGAAGAACTTTTCTTGCGAAGATCATCATTGATTGCTTTTAAGAACCCATGTTCTTGCTCAAGGTTGAGATTTTCAAAGCGTAGCGTCTCACGAGTGTTTAAAAGTTCTCGATGATCTTCCAAGGTAGTTTCATGAGTCTTTAGTTAGACGCTCAATCTCCTTCTTATCATCGTCATTCGTTTTATCTTGATTAGCATGATTAATAGCAATTTCATCATAGTTTTCATCACTAGAGTTGTCAACAAGTAAATCATCATCACCTAGCAAGTCATCTTCATCACTATTGAAATCAACATACTCGGGGTGTGATACCTTTGGGCCTTTATCCATGAAGAATCTTCCAATTCCTTCATTTGGTGAGTCAAATATGTCGTAGGAGTTGGTTGACACAAGTGCTAGACCGGCAACACCTTCATCTTGAGTATATTCGGAGTCAGAGTGATAACTTCTCTCGGAGTGATTGTCGGAGTCGGAGCCGGATACCCATTCACCAACATGAGCTTGATGTCTTCATTTTGTGTAGCTCCTTGATGACTTGTCCTTCCTTTCCGGATCCTTGCTTCTGCGAGAGGTTCTTCGTTCATAATGATCATCTCTACTCCTTCTCTCTCTTGGAGGTGATTCTTCTCTTATACTTCTCCTTTTTGGCGAATCTTCTCTTCTTTTGTAGGGGGCAGTACACTCATCTGAGTAGTGTTCGGGTCTTCCACAATTGTAGCAATTACGCACACGACTCCAAGATCTTTTGTTATTGTAGGACCTTGACTTGGAACTTCTTTCTTTGCTTCTACTCTTGTAGAACTTGTTGAAATTCTTCACCATTAAGCTCAATTCTTCTTTGAAGGCTTGTTTCTCACTTGATGATGTAGGAGCATCACATGAGGCTTTGTAAGCACCACTAGACTTGTTGTGAAGTTCTTCTTTATCCTTGAGTGACATCTTGTGAGCAACAATTCTTCCAATCACTTCCGTTGGCTTGAGATCTTTGTAATTGGGCATCATTTGGATCAATGTGCACACGGTATCATATTTTCCATCCAAGGCTCTTAGGATCTTCTTGATGATGAATCTATCGGTCATCTCTTCACTTCCTAAGCCGGCAATCTCATTTGTGATGAGAGCAAGCCTAGAGTACATTTCAGCGACACCTTCATGATAACCCACAAGTATAGGGGATCAATTGTAGCCTCTTTCGATAAGTAGGAGTGTCGAACCCAACGAGGAGCTAAAGGTAGAACAAATATTCCCTCAAGTTCTATCGACCACCGATACAACTCTACGCACGCTTAATGTTCGCTTTACCTAGAACAAGTATGAAACTAGAAGTACTTTATAGGTGTTGTTGGATAGATTTGCAAGATAATAAAGAGCGCGTAAATAAAAATTAGGGGCTGTTTATATGAAGACACAACTAAGTTAGTTTTAGTAGAGAGCTTGTTGTCACACAAGAAAGTTATTTGTCCCTAGGCAATCGATAACTAGACCGGTAATCACTATTGCAGTTTATTTGAGGGAGAGGCATAAGCTAACATACTTTCTCTTCTTGGATCATATGCACTTATGATTGGAACTCTAGCAAGCATCCGCAACTACTAAAGATCATTAAGGTAAAACCCAACCATAGCATTAAAAGGCATCAAGTCCTCTTTATTCCCATACGCAAACAACCTACTTACTAGGGTCTGTGTTTCTATCACTCACGCCACCCACCATAAGCAAATCATGAACATATTGCAAACCCTACAGTGGGGATCCCTCACGCTTGCGCGACACGAAGAGCACCATAGGACAACACTAATAATAAAACATGCAACTCAAACCAATCACGGTCATCAATTAACCCATAGGACAAAGCGGATCTACTCAAACATCATAGGATAGCCATACATCATTGGGAAATAATATATAGTGTTGAGAACCATGTTTACGTAGAGATTACAATGGGTAAAAGAGGGGTTACACCGCTGCATAGAGGGGGGAAGAGTTGGTGATGATGTCGGTGAAGTTGTTGGTGTAGATTGCGGTGATGCTGATGGCACCGGTGGCGTTCCGGCGCCACCGGAAGAGAGGGGGAGAGAGCCCCCCTTCTTCTTCTGCTTCTTCCTTGAACTTCTCCCTAGATGGGAGAAGGGTTTCCCCTCTGGTCCTTGGTCTCCGATTGGGCTGAAATTTTAACACGATCTCTATCCGGATATTAGATTTCTTGCGGCGAAAGAAGGGCATCAACCGCCTTACGGGTGGCCCACGAGGGTGAGGGGCACGCCCAGGGAGGCTGGCGCGCCCCCCTGCCTCGTGGCCACCTCGGGCACCATTTCACGTGGATTTTTCTTCCCAAAAATCATATATATTCCAAAAAAATCTCCGTTAGTTTTTATCCCGTTTGGACTCCGTTTGATATGGATATTTTGCGAAACAAAAAACATGCAACAAACAGGAACTGGCACTGGGCACTGGATCAATATGTTAGTCTCAAAAATAGTATAAAAAGTTGCCAAAAGTATATGGAAGTTGTAGAATATTGGCATGGAACAATCAAAAATTATAGATACGATGGAGATGTATCATCATCCCCAAGCTTAATTCCTTCTCGTCCTCGAGTAGGTAAATGATAAAAATAGATAATTTTTGATGTGGAATGCTACCTAGCATAATCTTGATCATGTAATCTAATCATGGCATGAATATTAAGACACGAGTGATTCAAACAAATAGTCTATCATTTGACATTAAGACAATAATACTTCAAGCATACTAATAAAGCAATCATGTCTTTTCAAAATAACATGGCCAAAGAAAGTTATCCCTACAAAATCATATGGTCTGGCTATGCTCCATCTTCATCACACAAAATATTCAAATCATGTACAACCCTGATGACAAGCCAAGCAATTGTTTCATACTTTTGACGTTCTCAAACCTTTTCAACTTTCACGCAATACATGAGCGTGAGCCATGGACATACCACTATAGGTGGAATAGAATATGATGGTGGAGGTTGTGTGGAGAATACAAAAGGAGAAAGTCTCACATCAACGCGACTAATCAATGTGCTATGGAGATGCCCATCAATTGATGTCAATCCGAGGAGTAGGGATTGCCATGCAACGGATGCACTAGAGCTATAAGTGTATGAAATCTCAAACTGAAACTAAGTGGGTGTGCATCCAACTTGCTTGCTCATGAAGACCTAGGGTATTTAAGGAAGCCCATCGTTGGAATATACAAGCCAAGTTCTATAATGAAAATTTCCACTAGTATATAAAAGTGATAACTCAAGAGACTCTCTATATGAAGAACATGGTGCTACTCTGAAGCACAAGTGTGGTAAAAGAATAGTAACATTGTCCCTTCTCTCTTTTCTCTCATTTTTTATTTTTTCTCATTTTTTCCTCTTTTTTAGGCTTCTTTGGCCTCTCTTTTTTTTGGGGGGGGGGCTTCTTTGGCCACTTTTATTTTGATAACCTCACATGGGACAAAGTTCTAATAATGATGATCATCACACTTTTATTTACTTACAACTCAATATTACAACTCGATACTAGAACAAAGATATGACTATATGAATGCCTTCAGCGGTGTACCGGGATGTGCAATGATCTAGCGTAGCAATGACATAAAAAACGGACAAGCCATGAAAACATCATGCTAGCTATCTTACGATCATGCAATACAATATGACAGTAAATGCTCAAGTCATGTATATGATGATGATGGAAGTTGCATGGCAATATATCTCGGAATGGCTATGGAAATGCCATGATAGGTAGGTATGGTGGATGTTTTGAGGAAGATATAAGGAGGCTTATGTGTAATAGAGCGTATCGTATCACGGGGTTTGGATGCACCGACGAAGTTTGCACTGACTCTCGAGGTGAGAAAGGGCAATGCACGATACCAAAGAGGCTAGCAATGATGGAAGGGTGAGAGTGCGTATAATCCATGGACTCAACATTAGTCATAAAGAACTCACATACTTATTGCAAAAATCTATTAGTCATCAAAACAAAGTACTACGCGCATGCTCCTAGGGGGATAGATTGGTAGGAAAAGACCATCGCTCGTCTCCGACCGCCACTCATAAGGAAGACAATCAATAAATACCTCATGCTCCGACTTCATCACATAACGGTTCACCATACGTGCATGCTACGAGAATCACAAACTTCAACACAAGTATTTCTACAATCCAAAACTACCCACTAGCATGACTCTAATATCACCATCTTTATATCGCAAAACTATTGCAAGGAATCAAACATATCATATTCAGTGATCTACAAGTTTTATGTAGGATTTTATGACTAACCATGTGAATGACCAGTTCCTTTCATCTCTCTAAATAGATATAAGTGAAGCAAGAGAGTTTAATTCTTTCTAAAAATATATACCCATGCTCTAACAAATATAAGTGAAGCAAAAGAGCATTCTACAAATGGCGGTTTTCTATGTGTAGGGAAACAGGCAATCCAAACTTCAAATGATATAAGTGAAGCACATGAAGCATTCTATAAAGCCATACTCAAAAAATATAAGTGAAGTGCAATGAGCATTCTATAAATCAACCAAGGACTATCTCATACCAGCATGGTGCATGAAAGGAAAGTGAAAACTAAATGCAAAAGATGCTCCAAGATTTACGCATATCATGTGACAAATAAAAATATAGCTCCAAGTGAAATTTCCGATGATCATTAGAAGAAAGAGGGGATGCCTTCCGGGGCATCCCCAAGCTTGGTTGATTGGGAGTCCTTGAATATTTACTTGAGGTGCTTTGGGAATCCCCAAGCTTAGGCTGTTTCCACTCCTTATTCCTTCATCCATCGTGATCTCTCCCAAAACTTGAAAACTTCAATCACACAAAACTTAACAGAAAGTTCGGTACGATCCGTTAGTATAATAAAGCAAATCACTCCTCTAGGTACTGTTGAAAACCAATTCATATTTTGTTTTTGCATTGTAGCTACTGTAATATAACTTTTCCATGGCTTAATCCACTGATAGAAATTGATAGTTTCATCAAAACAAGCAAACTATGCATCAAAAACAGAATCTGTCTTAAACAGGACAGTATGTAGTAATCTGAACATTCACCATACTTCTGGTACTCCAAAAATTCTGAAATAATTAGGAAAAATAAAAAAATTGTATAGAAAGACAGTGAAAGAAGTTTCAGAACCGTTTGATGTTCCATTAAAAAAATGAAAAATCGCGCACTACAGCCAAAGTTTCTGTTCTGCACCGCACAAACCAACAAGCAATGTAAACAATCCTAAAGGAAAATCTTGGCTCATTATTTTTATAATACAATGGAATTGTACAAGGGGGTAGTTATTTTTGTTGAAAAGTTTCTGTAATCAAGATTCACCAAGTTTCCGTGAGCATTAACAAAGTTCAAGGAGCTCCCCCACTTCAACAATGCTTTTCTCTCTCACTTTCACTTTCCTTTTTTTGAAAAGTTTTGGGTTCCCCTCTTTATTTTTTTGTTTTTAAACTATATAAAAGCACTCAACAGAAATAAATGACTCTCTAAAACTTCCGGGTTGTCTCCCTGGCAGCGCTTTCTTTAAAGCCATTAAGCTAGGCATAAGGTGCTCTAGTAATGAATCCACCCGAATCCCAAGGTATATCAAAGCCAATTTTAATTAACAATGATTTGTAATTTAGTAGTGAGCACAAAGCAACATATATCACGTAACGACGAAGTCTAACTCTCTTCCTATGCATCGGCATGTCATAAAAGAACAATTCATGCACACATAGTAAAGGCCAATGCATAGTATAAATAGTTTCTTGCAATTTTATCATATTGGAAACATGGAGAGGCGGAGATGTAGTTCCTCTCTCATAATAATTGCAAGTAGGAGCAGGAAGCAAATGCATATTATATCTATCAAGATCACCATGTGTAGTAGTGAAACGCAACCCATCAATATAATTCTTAATAAGGGCAAACTTCTCCGATATAGTGTAGTCGGGAGAATTCAAATAGATAATAGGACTATCATGCGTGGGTGAAATAGAAACAATTTCATGTTTAACATAAGGAACTATAGCAAGTTCATATCCATAAGCATAATTCATATTGACATCTTGGCCACAAGCATAGCAAGCATCATCAAAAAGGGATATTTCAAAAGAATCAACGGGATCATAACAATCATAATAGCATTCATCCTTCGGTAAGAACGAAGGGACATTGAATAATGTATGAGTTGGAGAGTTACTCTCATTAGAAGGTGGGCACGGGTAGCTAATCCGATCTTCCTCCTTTTGTTCTTCGCTCTCCTCATCATCTTTTTCATCCAATGAGCTCATAGTTTCATCAATTTCTTCTTCCATATACTCCTGCAAAATATTAGTCTCTTATTGGACAGCGGAGACTCTCTCAATAAAATCATCAATATCGGAATTGAATTCATAATTCTCATAGCAATATCTAAGTATAGCAAAATTTTCACGTCTGTAAACAACATCATCAATATTTTCACACTCTTTAAACAAAGATTCAATTTCATAAGCACCCATAAAAGCAACGAATTCTTCTATTCGTTCCACATCATAGTAATCATATATACCATTAGCATATGAAGCTAAGTTTCATTATCATTAAATTCGCATGAAAAGAGAAGGTGTGGAGCCTTCATCCTAGAGCAACAAGTATAATCGTATCTCAAGCATAGTTGCCGAGCATACCAATGCAACATATAAATTTGATCCTGTAATAGTTTCCCTTTTTGAGTCAAGAGATAATCCCTAAAGTATTCACGTTGATCCAACGTGTCTCCCATAACATAATTGAATGGGGTTTTCTCAGGATTATCAAAGTAGTACATAATATCTTTCACATAATGAGCATCAAGGGTTTTAGGAGGTTCCCCATCTCCATGAGTAGCAAGTAAACCTAATTTTTTTGGTATTTCGTGTTCCATATCCATAAATAAAGATAGAGAACAACTTAGAACAACAAATAAAAATTAATTAGTGATAAAGCAAACAAGCACACACGAGAATATTCACCACATGCTATTGCTCCCCGGCAACGGTGCCAGAAAAAGGTCTTGATAACCCACAAGTATAGGGGATCAATTGTAGCCTCTTTCGATAAGTAAGAGTGTCGAACCCAACGAGGAGCTAAAGGTAGAACAAATATTCCCTCAAGTTCTATCGACCACCGATACAACTCTACGCACGCTTAATGTTCGTTTTACCTAGAAAAAGTATGAAACTAGAAGTACTTTGTAGGTGTTGTTGGATAGATTTGCAAGATAATAAAGAACTCAAGAGCTTGTTGTCACACAAGAAAGTTATTTGTCCCTAGACAATCGGTAACTAGACCGGTGAGCACTATTGCAATTTTATTTGAGGGAGAGGCATAAGCTAACATACTTTCTCTTCTTGGATCATATGAACTTATGATTGGAACTCTAGCAAGCATCCACAACTACTAAAGATCATTAAGGTAAAACCCAACCATAGCATTATAAGGCATCAAGTCCTCTTTATTCCCATATGCAAACAACCTACTTACTCGGGTCTGTGTTTCTATCACTCACGCCACCCACCATAAGTAAATCATGAACATATTGCAAACCCTACAGCGGGGATCCATCACGCTTGCGTGACACGGAGAGCACCATAGGACAGCACCAATAATAAAACATTCAACTCAAACCAATCACGATCATCCAATTAACCCATAGGACAAAACAGATCTACTCAAACATCATAGGATAGCCATACATCATTGGGAAATAATATATAGCGTTGAGAACCATGTTTAAGTATAGACTACAGCAGGTAAAAGAGGGGTTACACCTATGCATAGAGGGGGAAGAGTTGGTGAGGATGGCGGTGAAGTTGTTGGTGTAGATTGCGGTGATGATGATGGCCCCGACGGCGTTCCGGTGCCACCGGAAGAGTGGGGGAGAGAGCCCCCTTCTTCTTCTTCTTCTTCCTTGACCTTCTCCCTAGATGGGAGAAGGGTTTCCCCTATGGTCCTTGGTCTCCATGGCATGGGAGGGGCGAGAGCCCCTCCGAGATTTGATCTGTCTATCTGTCTCTCTCCGTTTCTACGTTGGCTGATTCTACCCTTTCACCGTTTCTTAAATTCCCGGAGATCCGTAACTCCGATTGGGCTGAATTTTGGACACGATTTTTATCTGGATATTGGCTTTCTTGCCGCGAAAGAAGGGCACCAACTGCCTTACGGGGTGGCCACGAGGGCCCAGGGCGCGCCCCCTGCCTCGTGGCCCCCTCGGGCATCGTCTCGTGTTGATTCTTCTTCCCAAAAATCACATATATTCCAAAAAAATCTCCGTCTATTTTTATCCCGTTTGGACTCCGTTTGATATGGATTTTCTGTGAAACAAAAAACATGCAACAAACAGGAACTGTCACTAGGCACTGGATCAATATGTTAGTCCCAAAAATAGTATAAAAAGTTGCCAAAAGTATATGAAAGTTGTATAATATTGGCATGGAACAATCAAAAATTATAGATACGACGGAGACATATCACTTCACCATCCTTCATTTTGAACTTGTCAAGTTGACTTTGAAGCACATCCAGTTTGGATTCCTTGACGGAGTCAGTACCCTCGTGCATATCAATCAAAGTATCCCAAATTTCCTTTGCATTCTCAAGACGGCTGATTTTGTTGAATTCTTCGGGGCACAATCTGTTGAAGAGGATATTGCAAGCTTTAGTGTTCTATTGCAGCATCTTCAACTCGTCCGTGCTAGCTTCACGGTTCGGTTCTCTCCCATCGAAGAATTCACCTTGCAAGCCAATACACTCAATGGACCAAACGGCGGGTTATGTCCAAGAATATGCATTTTCATCTTATGCTTCCAAGTAGCAAAATTAGTACCATCAAAGTAAGGACCTCTACGGTGGTAATTTCCCTCGCTAGACGCCATACTCTCCTAGGTTGTGAAACCAAGGCTATGATCACCAAAGCTATGGAAATCAAGGCCAATGGAGACCAAAGCTTTTATACCACTTGTAGGATCGAAAGTATGTCTAGAGGGGTGATTAGACTACTTGACCAAATAAAAATCTACCCTTTTCCCAATTTCCAGTCTTGGCAGATTTTAGCAACTTATCACAAGTCAAGCAATCAACCTACACATGCAAGTCTAAGAGTATAGGAGCGGGATGTAAAACATTTGCATACGAAGGTACAGGGAGGAGTTTGGAGGGAGCAAACGCAATGTAGACACAGAGATTTTTGGCATGGTTCCAACAGGTGGTGCTATCGTACATCCACGTTGATGGAGACTTCAACCCATGAAAGGTAATGGTTGCGCGAGTCCACGAAGGGATCCACCCATGAAGGGTCCACGAAGAAGCAACCTTGTCTATCCCACCCTGGCCATCACCCACGAAGGACTTGCCTCACTAGGGTATATCTTCATGAAGTACGCGATCTCCTTGCCCTTTGTAACACCCACGATGCGGCTATATCTCCCATGTGTCGGGGCATGACTTAGAGGCATAGCCGCATGGTAGGTTTGTCGCAAGAGGGGTAATCTTTACACATCCCATGTACTGAATAAGGAAGGGATAAAGAGTTGGCTTACAATCGCCACTTCACACAATACATGAATATAGCATACATCATCCAGGATACAATCAAGGTCCGACTACGGAACCAAATAAAGCAAACAAAACCCCAAATGCTAGATCCCTGATCGGCCCGACTGGGCTCCACTACTGATTAACTAAAACCAAACAACACAACAAACACGAACTTCATCGAGCTCCCACTTGAGCTGGGTTGCGTCACCTGCACGGGTATCATTGGCACCTGCAACTGTTTGGAAGTATCTGTGAGTCACGGGGACTCAGCAATCTCACACCCGAGAGATCAAGACTATTTAAGCTTATGGGTAGGAAAGGGGTAATGAGGTGGAGCTGCAGCAAGCACTAAGCATATATGGTGGCTAATATTCGCAAATGAGAGAGAGAAGAGAAGCAAAGCACGGTCGTGAACTAGAAGTGATCAAGAAGTGATCCTGAGTCTACTTACGTTCAAGCATAACACAAGAACCGTGTTCACTTCCCGGACCCTGCCAGAAAGAGACCATCACGGCTACACACGCGGTTGATGCATTTTAATTAAGTTAAGTGTCAGGTTTTCTACAACCGGATATTAACAAATTCCCATCTGCCCATAACCGCGGGCATGGCTTTCGAAATTTCAAAACCCTTCAGGGGTGTCCCAACTTATCCCATCACAAGCTCTCACGATCAATGAAGGATATTCCTTCTCCCAGGACAACCCGATCAGACTCGGAATCCCGGTTACAAGACATTTCGACAATGGTAAAACAAGACCAGCAAAGCCGCCCAATGCGCTGACATCCCGATAGGAGCTGCACATATCTCGTTCTCAGGGCAACACCGGATTGTCCAAACTTCCGGTAGGCCAGCCCAGAGTTGCCCCTGGTGGCCACCGGCGGCTGACAGGTTTGGACCAATACTTAGACAAGCACTGGCCCAGGGGGGTTAATATAAAGATGACCCTTGAGTCTGCAGAACCCAAGGGAAGGTGATAGGTTGCTAGGCAAATGTAATACCAAGGTTGGGCCTTGCTGGAGGAGTTTTATTCAAAGCAAACTGTCAAGGGGTTCCCATAACACCCAACTGTGTAAGGAACGCAAAATCAAGGAACATAACACCAGTATGACGGAAACTAGGGCGGCAAGAGTGGAACAAAACACCAGGCATAAGGTCGAGACTTCCACCCTTTACCAAGTATATAGATGTATTAAAGTAAATACGATATAATAATGATATCCCAACAATATCCATGTTCCAACATGGAACAAACTCCATCTTCACCTGCAACTAGCAACGCTATAAGAGGGGCTGAGCAAAGCGGTAACATAGCCAAACAACGGTTTGCTAGGAAAGGTGGATTAGAGGCTTGACATGGCAATATGGGAGGCATGATATAGCAAGTGGTAGGTATCGCAACATAGCAATAGAGCGAACAACTAGCAAGCAAAGATAGAAGTTATTTCGAGGGTATGGTCATCTTGCCTGAGATCCCGCAAGGAAGAAGAACGAGTCCATGAAGAAGACAAACGAACGAAGTCGGACGAATCCTCACAAACAAGACATTATCAGAACTAACCCGAAGAAACAACACTGGAAAGAAGAAAAAAACATAGTAAACAACCATCACATAAGCATGGCATGATGTACAAACAAGTATGATGCATGTCCGGTTTAATGAGGCATGGCATGGCAAAATGCACAAGCAAAACTACAAGTTAAGTGGAGCTCAATATGCAACGGGTTGCATATTGACGAAACACCACAACAATTATTTAGTTCTCTCCCGTTTAAGTACTCAACAAAATTAAATGTTGGTTAGCATGGCAAGGGGTGAAGCATAATTAAACTAATTATTTAAGCAAGTTTAAATGAGGCTGGAAACATCAAACAACGATTCCGGTGAAACCTCATGTGCATTAGCAATTTAATGCAACAACAATTTTAAACATTTTAAATGTTATTATCATGATGCGGATGACATTTGCAAGTTATGCAATTTTGTGAAAATGTTAACATGAGCAAGATAAGAGCATTTGTCGCCATGACGGAATGAAAGTGTGCCACGACGACGACAACGAGAACGGTGCCACGGCAACATTCCGGTTCCGGTAACTCGATTGAGATGCCGGTGAAAAGGATAGGGTGTGAGCGAGTTGAGCAAGATGGTGGGGTGCTCCCGAGTACCGGGTTCCCACATGTCGACGACAAGGCGACGAGGAACACGCCAAGAACAACTCGGACACGGTGCAACCACGAGCATCTCATACATCACTCAACATTCGTTCACGGGCATCGTCTCGGTGGTTATACCTTCAAAGCGTGCAAACGGGATGATTCGGGTTCGTCAAGGGAAGTAGAGGAAGTAGTCGTTCCGCGATGGTAGAGGAAGTAGTCGTTCTGCGATGGTAGTAGAAGTAGTTGTACACATTCGTAGATGTTCGGGGTCACGACAAGGAACTTGACGCCCATGGGTCTCTGAGGTCGATGGTAGTAGTACACTTGGTCTTGTTGGATTTGCGGCGACGGTAGTTGTAACTGGCCAATGTAGTGGTACCTTGCGTCCCATCGTGGTACTTGGCGTCCCATCGTGGTACTTGGCGTCCGGTGCGGTACTTGGTGGCGAATCCAGGACGTACATGTACACTTGCCGAAGTGGAACTTGACGAATCCTAGGGTCGTCGGGGTACTTGAACAAATCCATGGAGGCGGTCTTGGCGCTCCGGGTCTTGCGGTGTAGTCGAACTTGACGAATCCGAAGGGGTACTCGGTGAATCCGCGTAGTTGTACACACGTTGAAGTAGTGGTACTCCGATGTCGACGATTGTTGAACTCGGAGGGCCATCGGTAGTTTCCTGACTTGGGTCTCCGTGTGCATGTCTTGACGGGTCCGGGGGGTCTCGGTGGTGGCCATGGTCTCCATGATGGCGCCATGGTGGTCTAGCTGCAGCAGCAAGGGCGTCGGGGCCCATGGGCGCAGAGGAGATGGCGAGGAGGTGGGTCCAGAGGCGAGCAACCATGGCAGGGGCGAGCGAGCGCCTCGTCCTCTGCTCGCACGTAGAAGAGGCGTGACTGGAGGCCTGAAACGGCAAAGCAGCTGCGGGATCCGACTAGGAAGGGCCGTGGCTGGAGGAGGAGGCAGCGGCAGCAGGGCGCGGCGGCTGTGCGGATGGGGCTGTGTGGGCGGCGGGCGGCGATGCAATAGGACGGAAGCTCGTTCGACAGAGGGAGCTGGGAATGCGGCCCCGACGGGGTCGCTCGCTGGTGACGACCGTGGACGGAGGCAGGGCCCTCGGACTCGAGCAATGGCGGGGTCTCGGCGAGGTTGGCGAGGCCTAGGCGGCAGGGCGCGTTGGCCAGCGTGGAAATGGAGAGGTGGCGATGAGGGAAGGAGAAGCAGCGAGGTCAGTGGGGCCTGGGCGCCGACAAGGAGAAGGCGGCGGGGCAGGGACGCGCGGCGGCGGGGCAGCATGGTGAAGGAGAGGTGGCCGGTCGGGTTGCGAGGTGGTCATGGGGATCGAGCGCGAGGAGCTCTCACTCCTCTCTGTCTATGGGTGCGAGCATGGAGGCGGCGGCAGGGGAGAGATGGGTCGAGAGGATATGGAGGTTGCGGCTGGGCCTCGGGCAAGGTAGCGCAAGGGTTAGAGCTGGGCCTTAGGAGAGGGATTAGGAGGGGGTTCGGCTGGGACTGCAGATGGGCCGGCCAGCTGGGCTGTTGCACTACCTTCCCCCTCATCTTTCTTTTAAAAGAAAATAATTAGAGAGAAGAAAAGAAAAGGAGGGTTAGGGAAAGGATTTGTGCAAGGGGGCTATTTTCCCGGACTCACAAAAATGCGTTGTTTCCAAGAAAATAGAAATGGCCAAGATTGAACGAAAAGAATTCAAACTCATTTGAATTTAATTCAAATGGGTTTGAACTAGGACGAGGTTTTAGGAGTATCCATAAATGTTGAGAATTTTGGTAGAGCTCCGGAAAATGGTAAAAGAATTATTGTCAAGGCTAGAGAGTCGAAACTTGAAGAAGAAAAAGGCCAAGGGATTTAATATGCAAGTGGGTTCATGGGTGATTCAAAACAATGGAATATTTTATAATAGCTCCCTAATATCGGGAGGATATGTTATAAAGAGAACTCACCCTTCCCTCGGTTTAAATGGACCGAAGATCCATGCAATTTATTTAAGTGAGTTTTAGTTGGCTTTGAGAAAATGATGGCATGATGACATGATGCAACGCACATGATGCAATGATGAATGCAACAAGCAAAAACAAATCACACCACGAAACTCGGAAACCAAGGAAGGCATTTGAAGCTCCGTCCTTGGGGCGTTACACCCTTACAAACTCCTTGGTTCAACTCCACAATCTTGTCGGAGGCTCCCAAGTGACACCTAACCAATCTAGGAGACACCACTCTCCAAAAGGTAATAAATGGTGTGTTGATGATGAACTCCTTGCTCTTGTGCTTCAAATGATAGTCTCCCCAACACTCAACTCTCTCTCTTGCAGATTTGGATTTGGTGGAAAGATGATTTAGTGGAAAGCAACTTGGGGAAGGCTGGAGATCAAGATTCTTGTGGTTGGAATGGAATATCTTGGTCTCAACACATGAGTAGGTGGTTCTCTCTTAGAAAATGTATGCTGGAAGTGTAGGCATGTTTTGATGGCTCTCTCCACAAATGAAGAGTGGACGGAGGGGTATATATAACCTCCACACAAAATCTAACCATTACACATAACTCACCAAATTTAGTGGGACTGAATCATAAAACTCAGCCAGACCGATTGAGTTCAAAATGTGAACGTTAGGATTATCGATGGGACCGACATGTCAACTTGGTGGGATGATTTCATTAGGATTAGGGCATAACGTAATCTCGGTGAGACCAATTTCTGTAATAGGCAAACAGAGAGGTGGTCAGGCAAACTCGGTGGGACCGAATCGCCCATTTCAGTGAGACCGAAACGTTACGAATGGGAAACAGAGAGTTTGCATTGCAAACTCGGTGGGACCGATTGCTCATCTCAGTTAGACGGAAACTTACGAAGGGAAACAGAGAGTTTGCAATCCCATCTCGGTGAGACCGAGATCCCTATCGGTGAGACCGAACTGACTAGGGTTTCTGGCAGTGGCTATGTCAAATGAACTCGGTGGCGCCGGATAGATCAAATCGGTGGGGTCGAGTTTAACTTTTCGTTTGGGACATATGTGGATATGAGAAAGTGGTTGAGGGCTTTTTGAGCATATCACTAAGCATTTTGAGCAAGCAAGCCATTAAGCAACACCTCATCCCATTTTAATACTATTAGCTTTTCCTATGGACTCAATGTGATCTTGGATCACTAAAATAAAATGTAGAGTCTTGAGCTTGAGCCAATATGTGTCCTTAGCATTTTGAGGGGTCCACATTCCTAGTCCATGCCATGCCAATCATTGAACTTTCTAAAATGATCATCTTGAAAGAGCATTAGTTCAATGAGCTTTATGTTGTTAGGAATTACCAAAACCACCCAGGGATAGTTGCACTTTCAGATATTCGTGCTGAAATTTAAACTTATTTAGGCTTCGTTTGGCCTTTTTATACACTAATTGAGCTTCCTAGGAATTTAATGTCCATAATTTAAATCTGAACTTCAAATACATGCTCCATTTCACCAAAATGGCTAGAAAATTTATACATGTGTCCTTGGGTGCATGTTTAGTTCCCATGCCAGGAATGGGAACAAATTACAACCGTACCCGTGTCCTGGCTCGTCCTCAAACATCTGGAATCTTGGTTTTTAAATCCTCATAAATCCTGAACTCACTAGAAAGTCATCAAAGGTGGCATGGTGTCACGTCATGGCACATATATGTCGTGGTAAAAACATTGTCCAATTTGGGCTAAGCTTAATTACAAACCTCTTAGAAACCGGAGTTTCTCTCAAAGAAGCCTCGTGGTTCTGATAGGGAAACGTGTTCCCCTTGTGGGCGAAACAAAATCATCGCCTCTTTCCGCCTTGTATTTTCTTCCACGGGAAACATGGAATGACATGATATCCGTGCTATAATTTAAACTTATTCAGGGTTCGTTTGGCCTTTTTATACACTAATTGAGTTTCCTAGGCATTTAATGTCCATAATTCAAATCTGAACTACAAATACATGCTCCAGTTCACAAAAATGGCTCGAAAAATTATAGATGTGTCCTTGGGTGCATGTTTAGTTCCCATGCTAGGAATGGGAACGAATTACAACCATACCCGCGTCTTGGCTCGTCCTCAAACATTTGGAATCTAGATTTTTAAATCCCTGTAAATCCTAAACTCACCAGAAAGTCATCAAAGGTGGCATGGTGTCACGTCATGGCACATATATGTCGTGGTAAAAACATTTTCCAATTTGGGCCAAGCTTTATTACAAACCTCTTACAAACCGGAGCATCTCTCAAAGAAGCCTCATGGTTCCGATAGGGAAACATGTTCCCCTTGTGGGCGAAACGTAATCACTACCTCTTTTCACATTGTATTTTCTTCCACGGGTAACATGGAACGACATGATATCCGTGCTGAAATTTAAACTTTTCAGGGTTCGTTTGTCCTTTTTATACACTAATTGAGTTTCCTAGGCATTTAATGTCCATAATTCAAATCTGAACTACAAATACATGCTCCAGATCACCAAAATGGCTAGAAAAATTATAGATGTGTCCTTGGGTGCATGTTTAGGTCCCATGCCAAGAATGGGAACAAATTACAACCATACCGATGTCCTGGCTCGTCCTCAAACATTTTGAATCTCGGTTTTTAAATCCCCATAAATCCAAAACTCACCAGAAAGTCATCAAAGGTGGCATGGTGTCACGTCATGGCACATATTTGTCGTGGTAAAAACATTGCCAATTTGGGCCAAACTTTATTACAAACCTCTTACAAACCGGAGCCCGTCGCAAGAACCCTCGTGGTTTCGATAAGGAAACGAGTCCCCTTGTGGGCCGAATGATAATCGCTCCCTCTTCTAGCCTCGTATTTTCTTCTACACACAACACGGAACAACGGGAAATTCGCGCTGAACTTTGAAATTATTCAGGGTTCGTTTGACCTTTTTTATTCATTAATTGAGTTTTCTAGGCATTTAATGTCCATAATTCAAATCCGAACTACAAATACATGCTCCAATGCACCAAAATGGCTAGAAAAAATGTACATGTTTCCTTGGGGTGCATGTTTAGGTCCCATGGAACAAATGGGAATGAATTCAACTGTCTTGCCGTCCTGGCTTGGCCACAAACATTGTGAATCTCGGTTTTTAAATCTCTGTAAATCCAAAACTCACCAGGAAATCATGAAACTTGGCATGGTGTCACTACATGGTACATATAATTGTCCAATTCGGGCGAAGCTATATTACAAGCCTCTTACAAACCGGAGCCTGTCGCAACCCTCGTGGTCCCGGTAGGGAAACATGCCCCTCTTGTGGGCGGAACGATAATCTCTGCCTCTTCTCGCCTTGAACTTTGTTTTCTATAGGCAACATAGAATAACAGGAGTGTCAGGCCGAAATTTGAAACTGTTCAGGGTTCATTTGGCCATTGTATATATTACTAATTACTAAGTTTTCCATGCATTTAATGTAGTCCATAATTCAAATTTGAACTACAAGCACATGCTCCAGTGAAGCAAAATGGGTGGAAAATCGTACATGTGTCATTGGGTGCATGTTTAGGTCTCATTTAAGGAATGTGAATGAATTACAAACTTGTCATCGTCCCGTTACATTGAGAATCTTGGTTTTTAAATCCTAGTAAATCAAAAAGTCACCCAAAAAACATGAAACTTGGCATGGTTTCATGACATGGCACATATATGCCGTGGTAAAAAATCATCCAGTTTGAGAAGAGGCGCACACATTAGTAGCCAACGAAGTCCTTTTTGAAACAAAAAGCTGACATGTTAATATCGCAAACAGTTGTATTATATTAACTGTGTCGAAATTTAACCATATTCGGTGGCGTGCGTGCAGCTGTTTGATTAGTCGGGACGAGCGTAAGAAGTCCGCCGTGCAGGCTCGACGGGACGCGTGCGAGCAGTCCGCCACGCAGGCTCGACAGGACGTGTGCATCCTGTCCACCTCGCAGGCTCGACGGGACACATGCGAGCAACAAGGCCGCCCATGCTCACCGGGAAGCGAGCTCTTTGACCTCCATACACTAGCTGTCGCCCGCCTCGCTCACAACTTCTCCATTAATGGGTTAATTAAAGCACCTGGACGGAGGGTGTTTGCTTGTGATCCCACGGCAGCATTTGCTTTGTTCGTGTTTTCAACTCGTATTCCTCCCTAATTTAAATTTCCACATAGGGCAACGGATAATACGACCACAAATAAAATGGCAACGGATAGTACGATGACAAATTTACAATGGCGTAGATAATAATTGTCTTACATATTCCGGATAATTTAAAATGCCACATGCGGCAAAGCTCGGAAGACATGGGGGTAAGAGAAGAAGGAAATTTTAGACAACGATCTAGGTCGCTACTGTCTCTACTTGTCGATGGATCGTCGGGCGACGAAATCGTCCAGCTCCTTTTTCAATTCCTCATGATTTTGCTTGAAAGCGGCCACGGATTCCTCCACCTCCTGCTCGTGCTCGATCAGGAGCTTCCTCAAGCCACCCATCAGTTCCTCGATGACCGCTTTCAGCGTCATCTCCGAGGCACTGCTCTGCTCATGCAACATCTTCTAGCCGGCGACCTCGTCCTCCTTGGTGAGCAACTTGAGGAGCTTCGCATTGTCACCCATGAGTTGCTCGACGAGGCCGGTCGCCTTGTCAACCGAGGCTTCGCTGATCTTGAGCAGCTTCATCAAGCCGTCGACCAGCTCCTACTGCGTAGTGACGCCAGCAAGAATGTCGTCATCGTCGGCGAAGGACTTTAGGAACGCTGGCTCGTCGCGATGGCCGATATCGCGAATGCACTTGTGAGAGCCCTCGTGTGCCCGTGAGAGCTTGTTCAAGGGCTCCGCGGCGCGCCGGGATATCTCTGCTGCGGATGCGGCTTCACGACAGGACCTCTCTAGTGCTTGTGCGGCCATGGTCTTTGCTGCCTGGTTATATGTCCATCCTAAACTCCTCCTACCGGTCATGGCGGAACGACTTGACAGGAAAGACCAATTTTGTGGGTGATGAGGAGAGGAACTATGAAGTAATTTTTGAGTGGGTAGTTTTTATAGCCCGGTGCTAAGTGTGAACACATATTAGTTTGATAGGTGTGAACAGATTTGCAATTACTTATTGCATTGTAATCTGCAATGTGATGAGAAACAAGGTCAAAATTTATTGATAGCAGAAGGTTGACCACGTGGTTGCTCGCCGTTGAGGCAGCCACAGCATGCTCCGCTCTGGCGTCCCTGTGCTTGCTCTGCTCGCTGTTGAGGCAAATTTACAATGGCAACGGTTAATAATTCTTAATAATTGTCCTACATATTCAGGATAATTTAAAATGCCACATGCGGCAAGGCCCAGAACACTCACGACCTACATACGCATTCAATTATAATAAAATATAACCTAAAAGGATGAGCTGGCGGCCTTCCGACGATGGTCTTCTCGGACTCCATGATCAGCATGGCACCCTTGCGGTCGTTCACTCCAAGTGTCCCGACCCGCCTCCGCCTACGGAGCTGCTTGCGCTAGGAGGCTCTTGGCGCTGCTGGGCCTCTTCCAGAAGAGCTTGACAACGTGCAATCATGCGCATGACAACTCCGCGGAACCGCTCCATTTCCGTGCCTCTGGCCTGGTAGAAAATTCCGTCCATCATCTGCATCCTCAAGATATCACATTGGAGATGTTCTACTTCGTCGGGGACGTCAACTCCACCAAGGATGCGCTCGAGCCTGGCCACCACATCATTGGGATCGAGGTTGACATGGCCGCTGCGGGCAATGATGAAGCCGCAGGCTGCCTGTGTTTTGACTGAATCACAGAGGTCTTCTGCCCATTCCTTGTGGGGCATCAGGCTCTCGATGAGCACTGGTGACGGCGGCTCTTCGGGTGGGTCGTCGATCATGCCGTCGAGCAGATCTGGATCTTTTGCATGGTGGATGCCAAACTGCTCATCACACCTCCTTTGCAATATGTCGATTGTGCTCCCAAGGACTGTCACGCCGATACCGCTGCCGATGGGCCATGGTGCATGCACCGGCTGTTGAAGCTCTTGCTCCCTGACCTGATCTGGCTCGTTCTCCTCGCTGAAGATGCAATGTAGGTAGGCGTCGACGTCGAAGCTTTGGTCATTGCCTGGCATGCTTGGAATAACTAACAGTAGATGGGTGAGGACTAGATATGCGCAGAGTGTCGCGGCGGTGCGTTGTCGCCTGGGTTATATGCAACAAGCCATTAGCTGGGCGGGAAACCTGTCGGGACCCCGATCCTAAGTCACACCGATCTAGCATGTAACACATTATATCACTTTGCGGCCTCACGCACGGTATTCCCACAGGTGCCACCTTACCTGGCCCGGGACCGTTTGCGCCTTTTGGCTCATGTATATGATAGTGTCGCTAGCATCCATATGACAAAGAACCCGGGCCGACATGGCTAGTCATGAACCCAAAGCGGTGCTAACCTATGGGGACAGGCATACATGAATCACATCGAGCATGTCGGTCAACAGCATATGAATCCGGGCTGTAGCACTGGGCTAACAGGACTCTGGGGAACCCGGGCTGTAGCAGGCTAGGCAGGACTCCGGAAGTCACCGCGTGACATTTCCCCAAAGGGACAGACACAGGAACGAAGTGAAACACATGCCGGCCAGTCAAGTGTCCTGAGCAGTAGTGCTGGGCTAGCAGGACTCCGGTGAACCGGGCTGTAGCGGACTACTATGGCTCAAGGAAGCACTAGACTACATTTCCCCATAAGAGAGGCTGCCAAGGATAAACAACCAGATTGTCGGATCCCACGCATAGCAATACACGTTACACGTACGCATAACATGCAAGTATGTGCTGTACAACATGGCATCACAACATAACGCAAACTCATATAGATAAAGGCCCAAAAGAGCCACATAGCATTAAGTACAAGCAAGGGTCACATGACCCATCATTCGGAGCATACAAGCAACAAGCGGAAGCATCACATGTCTGAGTACAGACAACTACAAATGAAAAAGGCTGAGGAGCCCGACTATCTACAACATCCGATCAAGATCGTAGCTGAGGTACAAGCTACTTGTCGAAGTCCACGTAAACTAGTAAGACTGAAGTCTCCGCTGCAAAAACATAAATAAAGCAACATGAGTACAAAGGTACTCAGCAAGACTTACATCAGATCCTATCATACATGCACTTGTATCAAGAAGGTAATGTGGAGTTTAGTTGCAGCAAGCCAGCTTTGACTCAGTGGCTATCCTGTACTATGACTGCTGGTAACTCTTTTGAGGTGGCGCACACGAGTCCACTAATCACCACGTCAATACACTACTATGGATTCATTCCCGTCTTCCTACGAGAAGGCCATCCATAGCACTCACACTTGTCTTGAGCATTTTAGAGTATCCACTTCAAGTTGTCTATGTACCACGTAAGCATCCAAGAAGTCCGTAACCGAGGACACGGCTATTCGAATAGATCATGATAACCCTGCAGGGGTGTACTTCTTCACACACGCTCTCACCACTCATCACCATGTACACGTCATGTATCTCGGCAACCTTCAAGCGGAAGCCTGGCGAGGGTGTCGGCCACGACCTGACTAACCACACAAGACTCTAGTCCAGGTTTATCGCCTATTCGGGTTCCATCCGCAAGGAGATCCGGCCGGGGTGTCGCTCACGGCCCCAAACGATGTGTGCAGGGTTCCCAAGCCCACCTCGCCGGATGGATCTACGCTTGGTACACCGTGCCACTTGTGCCTAGTCTGTCCCAAGCCCACCTGGCCGGGTGCCACTTGGTAGACTACTAACACTACCTACAAACACCAGAAACTAATTGCAACTCCTGGACAAAGATCAAGTTGGTTAATAAGTCGAGAGAGCTTGGAGTGCCCGGAGCCCAATGTGTGGTAGTAGCTAGTCATTGGACAACATACACAGAACTCAGTGCTTAAGGACGGTTCCAGTGAGACAACCCACCATGTACTCCTACATGGCCTCACACCGCTACCTTTACCAAATCGTGTTCACACGCTTAACTCTCAGCACCAGAACATATTGTACCACTCCAATTCATTCCCGATGAATCAGACCTGACACAACTCTAAGCAATAGCAGGCATGGCATGGCAAGAACACAACATGGCTCAATCAACTCCTACACATGCTAGTGGGTTTTAACTATTTACTGTGGCAATGACAGGTCATGCAGAGGAATGGGTTCAACTACCGCAGCATAAAGTAGCAGTTGAATCGTTGTTGTCCTAATGCAATAATGAGAGCAGGAGCGAGAGAGTAGGATTGTATCGGAATGAACAAGGGGGTTTGCTTGCCTGGTAGATCAACAGGGGGGCACTGCTCCACTGATAGGTACTCTCGAACACTTTCCGGAGCAGGACCTATCGAGAAGGAACGGTGTCGGAAATCAAACACAAGCATATGCAACATTATGATGCATGAACATGGCATGAGTATGTGATGTTGTTTGAGCTAATGCAACTAGCATTCATTTGGTTAAAGTCCATTTGAACTAAAGATTCAAATGCAACTCCAAAATAAGCTCTTAAATATGCCATAAGTGTGTTTTCATATATACAGCATGTATATATGGTTTGTCATGCATGAAAATGGTACAGATGGATAGATTGAATTTTTCTGATAATTTTTCATATATAAATTATTTCAATCTGAGCTACAGTTGAATTTCTATGAATTTTTGAAGTTTTGAATATATTCTGGAATTTCTGAATTATTCTAAATCCAGAAAAGGATTAATTGCGTCAGCACTGCGTCATGCTTGCGTCAGCAAGTCAATAGCGCTGACTGGTCAACCCTGACGACCGGGTCCCACATGTCATTGGCTCATTGTTAACTGGGAGTTAATCCCGTGTTGACTGGGATTTGACCTGTTGCGGGGCCCGCCTGTCAGTGTCTGTTAGAGAGGGGTTAGTGGTGATTAGCGCCTAACTAAACGTCCACGTCAGCCCACCGGAGTTCGGCCGGCGACGACCTCAACCGCGGCAGAAACTCGCCGGAAAACAACTACGGGGCTCGGTTTTGCGCATGGTTTGCGTCTACGGGTAGCTGAAGGTCTCGCGCATCTAAAGGAGGCAACGGCTCGCGCCGGAGTGGACTAAATCGACGGCGGCGGCAGCTTTTGCGGCGTCCGGAGTTCGGCCTTGATCGGAATCACGGCTGCAGCGTGCAAAAGACAAGGGGGAGAGGGGGATTCGAGGTGGGAGCTCACGGCGGAGTTGCTGAGCAGGCCAGTGGGCTCAGGGAGGCGCTGAAGACGGCGAATCGGAGTCGGCGGCGTCCGAGGAGGAAGACGATGGCGACGGCGGCTCCACAGGGCGTCCGGCGTCTTGTGGCTTGACGGAGGGGAAGAGGGAGATGCGGCGAAGCTCTCGGGCTTGTCGGAGAGGCGAGGGGGAGGCGGTGGCTGTGGCTATGGCGAACGGCGGTGACGGCAGCGCTCGGGCGCTGTGAGAGAGAGCGAGGGAGAGGAGAGGAATGGGCACGGGAGAGTGAGAGGGGAACGGGGCGGTGCGTGGCGTCGTCCAGGGAGGCCAGAGCGATGAGGAGGGGAAGAAGGAGGTGGCGGGGAGACGTGGCCATGGCGTGCGTCGTGCCCAGCTTCTCCTCTGCCTACTGGCAAGAGGTAGAAGACGGGGCTGCCCCTGGTGGGCTGGGCCGCCAGGTGGGCTGGCCAGCTGGGCCGCCAGGTAAGTCAGGTAAAAGTTTTCTTATTTCCTGTTTTCTTTTCTATTTTCTGACCTTTGTTTTGATTTAATAAAAATACTAAATCAAGTTATTTTCTTCTGAAAATTTTTGCAGGGGCCTAAAGGATTATTCCAAAGCCCCTCATCAAAATTCGGAATTATAGGACAATATTTTATATATATATAAATATTTATCCAATGAAAATAATTACTGGATTAATTCCAAATGGCCAAAATAAATATTTATGAGCCCCTAAAAATATTGGTTTGAATTTTATCTCTGCCCAATATTTTCAGAGAGAGACATGAACATTTTCTTGGACCTTTTTGGAGAAATTTTTATCTGGGTCATTTCCAGAAATGATTCTGACGGTTTTACAAATCCCCACTTCAAATTTAAATGGAATTTAAACATGATGCACACATGACTAGCTAGCCTAGGTCATACCAGAACTAGGGATGTGACAAAACCGGTGAGGGAAGAGGCGTGGATTTTACAATTCACCCATGTGAAGCGCAGGAAGCATCCGCTGGAGCGCGGGAAGCATTTGCTGGAGCGCGGTAAGACTAAGTGGAGCACACACACAACCTGACTACCGTATCCGGTGCCACGTGTTATTTATCACACAAGTGTTAACATAAGGAAACATATGTGTAACTTACTAATCATCGCACACGAGTACTCGCAGACGCATCGTGCCCGATACTCCTAGCCACTGTAAGCAACTAGTTTGCATTTTTCAAAGTTTTTTGTACACACAGAATCACACATGAACTAACTGTATAACCGTCTGTGTTGTAATTTCTCATCGCAAACAGTTCATCTGAGTCGGCTGTTTGCCAAGTATCACACACATCTTGTTAAGTTGAACCGTTTCTATTGTGTTCGCTAATCAAAAACAGTTCGTCTGAGTGAACCGTATGCCCTATATCACACACACCTCGATCTCGCTAACCATTTCTGTTGCACTCCCTAATAGCAAACAGTTCATCGAAGCGAACTGTATGCCATATATCACACACACATTAATTTGACTGCCCGTTTCTGTTGTTCTGCCTCATCGCAAACAGTTCGAACGGGTTAACCGTGTGCCCGGAATCGCACACGCAACTAAAATTTGAACCGTGTTTGATGGACCCGCCATCGCAAATGTTTTGCACCTTTTTTGATGGGTTTTTTACATCCTTGTTTGTGATTAATGCATCGCACACAGTTTCATCAAAGGGTCTCTGATCGTAGTGTCACGTCAGCAGCTTCCTGCAGTAGTGTTTGTGAAAGTCCAATTAAGCGTCTTGTTCTATCTCTATAGATCTTGATGCCCATTATATAAGTAGCTTCACCGAGGTCTTTCTTTGAAAAACTTTTATTCAAGTATCCTTTTATGCTATCTAGAAATTTTATATCATTTCCAATCAACAACATATATGTCACCCACATATAATATTAGAAATTCTATAGAGCTCCCACTCACTTTCTTGTAGATACAGGATTCTTCGAAAGTCTGTATAAAACCATATGCTTTGATCACCTCATCAAAGCATATATTCCAACTCCGAGATGCTTGCACTAGTCCATAGATGGATCGTTGGAGCTTGCACACTTTGTTAGCACCTTTAGGATCGACAAAACCTTCTGGTTGAATCATATACAACTCTTCTTTAAGAAATCCATTAAGGAATGCAGTTTTGACATCCATTTGCCAGATTTCATAATCATAAAATGCGGCAATTGCTAACATGATTCGGACAGACTTAAGCATCGCTAACGGTGAGAAGGTCTCATCATAGTCAACTCCTTGAACTTGTCGAAAACCTTTTGCGACAAGTCGAGCTTTGTAGACAGTAACATTACCATTAATGTCAGTCTTCTTCTTGAAGATCCATTTATTCTCTATTGCTCGCCGATCATCAGGCAAGTCAACCAAAGTCCACACTTTGTTCTCATACATGGATCCTATCTCAGATTTCATGGCCTCAAGCCATTTATCGGAATCTAGGCTCATTATCGCTTCTTCATAATTCGTAGGTTCGTCATGGTCTAGTAAAATGACTTCCAGAATGGGATTACCGTACCACTCTGGTGTGAAATGTGCTCTGGTTGACCAACGAGGTTCGGTAGTAACTTGATCTGAAGTTTCATGATCTTTATCATTAGCTTCCTCTCTAGTTGGTGTAGGCATCAATGGAATGGTTTTCTGTGATGAGCTACTTTCCAATTCGAGAGAAGGTATAATTACCTCATCAAGTTCTACTTTCCTCCCACTCACTTCTTTCGAGAGAAACTCCTTCTCTAGAAAGGATCCATTCTTAGCAACAAAGATTTTGCCTTCGGATCTGTGATAGAAGGTGTACCCAACAATTTCTTTTGGGTATCCTATGAAGACGCACTTCTCCGATTTGGGTTCGAGCTTATTAGGCTGAAGCTTTTTTACATAAGCATCGCAACCCCATACTTTAAGAAAAGACAGCTTAGGTTTCTTGCCAAACAATAGTTCATACGATGTCGTCTCAATGGATTTAGATGGTGCCCTATTTAAAGTGAATGCAGCTGTCTCTAATGCATAACCCCAAAATGATAGTGGTAAATCGGTAAGAGACATCATAGATCGCACGATATCAAATAAAGGACGGTTATGATGTTCGGACACACCATTACGCTGTGGTGTTCTAGGTGGCGTGAGTTGTGAAACAATTCCACATTGTTTTAAATGAAGGCAAAACTGGTAACTCAAATATTCGCCTCCGTGATCAGATCATAGAAACTTTATTTCCGTGTTATGATGATTCTCCACTTCACTATGAAATTCTTTGAACTTTTCAAATGTTTCAGACTTGTGTTTCATTAAGTAGATATACCCATATCTGCTCAAATCATCTGTGAAGGTCAGAAAATAACGATACCCGCCGCGAGCCTCAACACTCATTGGACCGCATACATCGATATGTATTATTTCCAATAAGTCAGTAGGTCACTCCATTGTTCTGGAGAACGGAGTTTTAGTCATGTTGCCCATGAGGCATGGTTCACAAGCATCAAATGATTCATAATCAAGTGATTCCAAAAGCCCATCTGCATGGTGTTTCTTCATGCACTTTACACCAATATGACCTAAACAGCAGTGCCACAAATATGTTGCACTATCATTATCAACTTTGCATCTTTTGGCATCAATATTATGAATATGTGTATCACCACAATCGAGATTCAATAAAAATATTCCAATCTTCAAGGGTGCATGACCATAAAAGATATTACTCATATAAATAGAACAACCATTATTCTCTGATTTAAATGAATAACCGTCTCACACCAAACAAATCCAGATATAATGTTCATGTTCAATGTTGGCACCAAATAACAATTATTCTGGTCTAAAACTAATCGCGAAGGTAGATGTAGAGGTAGCGTACCGACGGCGATCACATCGACCTTGGAACCATTCCCGACGCGCAGCGTCACCTCATACTTAGCCAATCTTCATTTAATTTGTAGCCCCTTTTTCGAGTTAAAAATATGAGCAACCAAACTAGTATCAAATACCCAGGAGCTACCATGAGCATTAGTAAGGTACACATCAATAACATGTATATCAAATATACCTTTGTTCACTTTGCCATCCTTCTTATCCGCCAAATACTTGGGACAGTTCCGCTTCCAGTGACCAGTCCCTTTGCAGTAGAAGCACTCAATTTCAGGCTTGGGTCCAGACTTGGGCTTCTTCCCGGGAGTGGCAACTTGCTTGCCATTCTTCTTGTAGTTCCCCTTCTTTCCCTTGCCACTTTTCTTGAAACTAGTGGTCTTGTTAACCATCAACACTTGATTCTCCTTCTTGATTTCTACCTCCGCAGCTTTGAGCATTGCGAATAGCTCGGGAATTGTCTTATCCATCCCTTGCATATTATAGTTCATCATGAAGCCTTTGTAGCTTGGTGCAGTGATTGAAGAAATCTATCAATAACACTATCATCAGGAAGATTAACTCTCAGCTGAGTCAAGTGATTATGATACCCAGACATTTTGAGTATGTGTTCACTGACAGAACTGTTCTCCTCCATCTTGCAGCTATAGAACTTGTTGGAGACTTCATATCTCTCAACTCGGGCATTTGCTTGAAATATTAACTTCAACTCCTTGAACATCTCATGTGGTCCATGACGTTCAAAACGTCTTTGAAGTCCCGATTCTAAGCCGTAAAGCATGGCACATTGAACTATCGAGTAGTCATTAGATCGAGCTTTCCAGACGTTCATAACAGCAGCATCTGCTCCTCCAGCAGGCATTTCACCTAGCGGTGCATCAAGGACATAATTCTTCTGTGCAGCAATGAGGTTAATCCTCAAGTTATGGACCCAGTCCGTGTAGTTTCTACCATCATCTTTCAACTTAGCTTTCTCTAGGAATGCATTAAAATTCAAGGGAATGGTAGCACGGGCCATTGATCTACAACATAGATATGCAAAAACTATCAGGACTAAGTTCATGATAAATTCAATTCAATTAATCATATTACTTAAGAACTCCCACTTAGATAGACATTCCTCTAGTCATCTAAATGATTACGTGATCAAAATCAAGTAAACCATGTCCGATCATCACGTGAGATGGAGTAGTCATCAATGGGAACATATCTATGTTGATCATATCTACTATATGATTCACGTTCGACCTTTTGGTCTCCAGTGTTCCGAGGCCATGTCTGTACATGCTAGGCTCGTCAAGTTTACCCCGAGTATTCCGCATGTGCTAAAATGTCTTGCACTCGTTGTATGTGAACGTAGAGCCTATCACACCCGATCATCATGTGGTGTCTCAACATGATGAACTGTCGCAATGGTGCATACTCAGGGAGAACACTTATACCTTGAAATTTTAGTGAGGGATCATCTTATAATACTACCGTCGTACTAAGCAAAATAAGATGCATAAAAGATAAACATCACATGCAATCAACATATGTGACATGATATGGCCATCATCATCTTGTGCCTTTGATCTCCATCTCCAAAGCACTGTCATGATCTCCATCGTTACCCGACTTGACACCTTGATCTCCATCGTTGCATCATAGTCGTCTTGCCAACTATTGCTTCTACAACTATCGCTAACGCATAGTGATAAAGTAAAGCAATTACATGGCGTTTGCATTTCATACAATAAAGTGAAAACCATAAGACTCCTGCCAGTTGCTGATAACTTTTACAAAACATGATCATCTCATACAATAACATATATCACATAATGTCTTGAATATATCACATCACAACATGCCCTGCAAAAACAAGTTAGACGTCCTCTACTTTGTTGTTGCAAGTTTTACGTGGCTGCTGCAGGCTTCTAGCAAGAACCGTTCTGACCTACGCATCAAAACCACAACGGTGATTTATCAAGTTTGTTGTTTTAACCTTCAACAAGGACTAGTCGCAGTCAAATTCGATCAGCTAAAGTTGGAGAAACAGACACCCGCCAGCCACCTTTATGCAAAACTAGTTGCATGTCTGTCGGTGGAACTAGTCTCATGAACGTGGTCATGTAAGGTTGGTCCGGGCCGCTTCATCCAAAAATACCGTCGAATCAAAATAAGACGTTTGTGGTAAGCATTATGATGATCACTGCCCACAACTCTTTGTGTTCTACTCGTGCATATCATCTACGCATAGACCTGGCTCCGATACCACTGTTGGGAAACATAGCATGCAATTTCAAAAAAATTCCTACGCTCACGCAAGATCTATCTAGGAGATGCATAGAAATGAGAGGGGGAGAGCATCTTCATACCCTTGAAGATCACAAAGTGGAAGCATTTATCAACGCGGTTGATGTAGTCATACACCTTCACAATCCATCCCGATCAAGTACCGAACATACGACACCTCTGTGTTCAGCACACGTTCAGCTTGATGACGTCCTCGCCTTCTTGATCCAGCAAGACGGGCGAAGTAGTAGATGAGTTCCGGCAGCACGACGGCGTGGTGACGGTTGGTGATGAAAAACAATCTCCGCAGGGCTTCGCCAAGCAGTACATAAACTAGACAGAGGATAAACTAGAGGGGACGGGGTTTCCGGCACACGGATTGGTGAATCTTGATGTCTCTTGGGGGGTAGCCCTGCCACTCTATTTATATGTTGAGCCTTGGGGTCGAAACTTGGAGTAGAAGCCTCCTCAAAGTCGGTTTTGCGCGAAAGGTAAGAGTTCTTCTCGGACTCCAGGGCTAGACGACAGGGTTCCCAATGTCTACCCCCCTAGACGCCAGGGTCCCTGGCGTCTAGCCTCTGGTCTCCGCAAAACTTCCTTTTGCACTTTCCAAAATATTCATGGGCTTTCCCCTTTGTCCCAAATAAAGTGTTCACGTACCCAAACATTTCGGGAAACATCCGGAATCCCTTCCGGTGAATTCCAGAACCCTTCCGGAGACCAAACACTATTATCCTATATATCATTCTTTACGTCCGGACCATTCAAGAGCTCCTCGTCATGTCTGTGATCTCATCGGGGACTCCAAACAACATTGGGTCACCAACATACATAACTCATATAAAACTATATCGTCAATGAAAGTTAAGAATGCGGACCCTACCAGTTCGAGAACTATGCAGACATGACCGAGACACCTATACGGTCAATAACCAATAGCGGAACCTGGATGCCCATATTGGCTCCTATTCTACGAAGATCTTTATCAGTCAAACCTTTATGACAACATACGTAATTCCCTTTGTCATCGGTATGTTAGTTGCCCGAGATTTGATCGCCGGTATCTTCATACCTAGTTCAATCTTGTTACCGGCAAGTCTCTTTACTCATTCTGTAATACATCATCCTACAACTAACTCATTAGTTACATTGCTTGCAAGGCTTCTTTTGATGTGCATTACCGAGAGGGCCCAGAGATACCTCTCCGATACTTGGAGTGACAAATCCTAATCTCGATCTATGCCAACCCAACAAACACCTTCGGAGATACCTGTAGAGCATCTTTGTAATCACCCAGATACGTTGTGACGTTTGATAGCACACAAGGCATTCCTCCGGTATCCGGGAGTTGCATAATGTCATAGTCAAAGGAATGTGTATATGACATGAAGAAAACAATAGCAATAAAACTGAATGATCAGTATGCTAAGCTAACGGATGGGTCTTGTCCATCACATCATTCTCCTAATGATGTGATCCAGTTCATCAAATGACAACACATGTCTATGGTTAGGAAACTTAACCATCTTTGATTAATGATCTAGTCTAGTAGATGCTCACTAGGGACATGGTGTTTTGTCTACGTATCCACACATGTATCAAGTTTCCGGTTAATACAATTCTAGAATGAATAATAAACATTTATCATGATATAAGGAAATACAAAATAAGAACTTTATTATTGCCTCTAGGGCATATTTCCTTCACCTCCACCTAAAGGTGATCCTGAGTTTGAATTAAAACAATTACCAGACACGTTGAAACATGCTTATCTTGATGAGAAAAAGATATATCCTGTTATTATTAGTGCTAACCTTTCAGAACATGAAGAAGAAAGATTATTTAAGGTTCTGAAGAAGCACCGAGCTGCTATTGGATATACTCTTGATGATTTAAAGGGCTTTAGTCCCACTCTCTGTCAGCACAAAATTAATATGGAGCATGATGCTAAACTCGTTGTTGATCACCAACGACGTTTAAATCCTAAAATGAGAGAAGTGGTAAGAACTGAAATATTGAAGCTTCTGGAAGCAAGTATAATATTTCCTGTAGCTGATAGTAGATGGGTAAGTTCTGTTCACTGTGTTCCTAAGAAGAGAGGTATTACTGTTGTTCCTAATGATAAAAATGAACTTATTCCACAAAGAATTGTCACTCGTTATAGAATCATAATTGATTTTATAAAATTAAATAAAGCTACTAGAAAAGATCATTACCCTTTGCCTTTTATTGATCAAATGCTAGAAAGATTATCTAAGCACACACATTTTTGCTTCTTTGATGGATATTCTGGTTTTTCTCAAATACCTATCTAACAACCTGATCAAGAGAAAACCACCTTTACTTGTCCTTTTGGAACTTATGCTTATAGACGTATGCCTTTTGGTTTATGTAAAAGCATCTGCTACATTTCAAAGATGTATGCCTGCTATATTCTCTAATTTTTGTGAAAATATTGTTGAGGTTTTCGTGGATGATTTTTTCTTTTACGGAACTTCTTTTGGCTCTTGCTTACGCAACTTGATCGAGTTTTGCAGAGATGCGAGCAAACTAATCTTGTCTTGAATTGGGAGAAGTGCCATGTCGGAGTCAAAACCGGCGGATCACGGGTAGGGGGTCCCGAACTGTGCTTCTAAGGCAGATGGTAACATTAGGCAGGGGACACAATTTTTTACCCAGGTTCGGGCCCTCTTGATGGAGGTAAAACCCTACGTCATGCTTGATTATTCTTGATAATATGAGCAGTACAAGAGTGGATCTACCACGAGATCAGAGAGGCTAAACCCTAGAAGCTAGCCTATGGTATGATTGTATGTTGTCCTACGGACTAAAGCCCTCCGGTTTATATAGACACCGGAGGGGGCTAGGGTTACACAAGGTCTGTTACAAAGGAGGAGAGATACATATCCGTACTGCCTAGCTTGCCTTCCACACCAAGGAGAGTCCCATCCGGACACGGGACGAAGTCTTCACTCTTGTATCTTCATAGTCCAACAGTCCGGCCAAAGGATATAGTCCGGCTGTCCGGAGACCCCCTAATCCAGGACTCCCTCAGTAGCCCCCGAACCAGGATTCAAAGACGTCAAGTCCGACGCGCAGTATTGTCTTCGGCATTGCAAGGCGGGTTCTTCTCCAGATTTCAAATGTTTGTTAAGCAGTGTCTGGCCCCATAAATGTTGGTCCTCTTGGCTTCTGCGCCCAATAAGGGCTATCTTCCACGCGTCGAATGAATACGAGGAGCCAGGGTGTTTTTACATTCCCCCCCTAGCCAGATAAATAAATTGTCTATTAAAGGGATTGGGATTCTCAGATCCAATCCATATCATCCTCCCTCAGCGAGAATCCATTGGAGCGCGCTTCGGAAAAATCCACTCCAGCATGGCCGACAACCGCAGCTCCTCCTCCCGCCCCCGTAGCCCTAAGCCCGGTGATTGGGAGAGGTGTTCTATCCCACACAGTCGATTAGTCGAACTGCAGACTAAGGGATTTCTCCCTCCAGCGTATATGGTTCCTGTCCGAGCCGGGCTCGCCACCTACAATGGCGGGGAGCAAGCGAAGAGCTTCGCCAGTCCCTCTACGGGGGAGTGGGTATGCCTTGTTCCTTACCTATTAAGGGGACTCGGATTTCCAATTCATCCGTTCCTCCATAGGCTCCTGGAGTTTTACGGCCTCCAATTGCATAATTTCACCCCTGCTTCCATATTACACATCGCCGGCTATGTTGCCCTCTCCGAGTTATTCCTGGGCTGCGAGGCTCATTTCGAGCTGTGGAAAAGGTTATTTTGCCTCATCCCCCACACACAGGAGGGGTCACTTTATCAAGTGGGTGGAGCCGAAATATGGCGCATCGCCGAAACCAGATACTTGTCCGGTACTCCGAAGAAGACGTCCGAGGACTGGCCTCCGGAATGGTTTTATATGGAGGATGTCCCCCTTCCGGACCCTCTTCGGCGGGGCCTTCCTGAGTTCAACAATGCTCCTCTGAAGAAACGCCGAAGCTGGTGCCCGCGGAGCCCCAGGAGGAAGACAACGGGGAAGTCCTTTACCTGATGAACCGGATTAAAGCGCTGGCTCAATCATGATTGACAGTAATCGAGGTTATGTCAATATGCATAATGCAGGGAGTGCAGCCACTTCATTATCGAGGGCACCCCCTGTGGTGTTTTAACGGGGAAGATGATGCCACCCATTGCGGGCGTAAGGGTCCGGACAATGCTGCTGCATTAGCAAAAATTCTATCCGAGTTATTCAAGGGAGAGGAGGAGGAGTTCACCCGCATCAAGCCAGGGGCTGGATTCTCCATGTACAACCCTCCAAGCTGGGTGAGTTATATATCCTTACTCCCATTCTTCCCACATTCTTTGCCGTAGGCACTCACCTTGCCATTTTGCGGCAGGAACTGCGAAAAGCCATATGGGAGGTCAACAGCCCATCTCCACAACCAGAGGACCCTAACCGGGCCCTCGGTCCCGGACTTGGGCATATTCATGGAGCTAATAGACCGGAAATTCTATCAATTAAGCTGTGATGACGCCATGGTGGCCATTACGACTGACTATCCCGGACTGCTTCCTGCGTCGCACGTAAGAAAAACCAAAAAATCCCAACTCCAAAGACTAGGATCCCCTTTTAGACACTTCACCTACCATATACATATGGTGTTTTATAGGGAAGGCGTTCGGGACGCCGTGCCGAACCCGCAGCAACTCGCCAACAAGAGGCACCGAGGCCGGGTAGGCCAAAAAGGAAGGCAGTCAGGGTGGAGACGCCGGCGTAGAGGTATGACAAAAACCCCGCTCCGTGGTTGTCGTCTTTCTCAAAATGTAATGACGTCCGTGTTTCTTTAACAGAAAAAACGCTCGCCGGAATATGTCTGGTGAGGCTGCCGATGATGCTTCCACCAGTCGGGCTCCAGGACTGGACATAGAGGCGGAAGCCGACATGGGGCGGATGCCGGATACTCCCCCCTACAGAGGATGCGGATAGACTATCCGCTACAAATTCAGAAGTGGAGAGCGCCATGAATCATAGGCGTCGCCGGGCCGTACTCCGGACGCTTGCTTCTCATCAGAGGCATTTGATGCCATCAATTCTGGAGACGCGTACCTCTGTGCTGCTCAAAATGGTCTAGCCAGAGCCATGGACCAGTATGTAAGGGATGTACGGGTAAGAAAATCTGACGATTATGTATATCAGTAGCCCCTTGGACTTGAAACAGTTAGCAGAACTGATTTAAGGATAATCTATTGTGCAGGTTCTTACAGAGAAGAATACTCGACTGTCACAGGAGCTGGAGGAATGCAAGACCCAACTTCGGGCCGCCGTTGCCGCATTGAAGGAACCTAAAAAGTCCCCAGCTGGTAACATTTGTTTCAAAGAATGATGGGTACCATATAGCGTGCGGTGTGGCTGCAGATCTAACAATAGATGTTGCAGATGAATCCAGAGATAATCCGGAGGACCAACATGTCGTACGACAGCTTAAGGCTAGCGAACGCATGCTGACTGAGGTCAGGCGGGAAAAAACAATCTCCAAGACGCCAATACCAAGCTGAGCGTGGAACTGAAAGATGTTCGAGCCCAGCTTGCGGACTCCGAGAAGAAGAATAAGCGGCTTCGACGTGGCATTTTCAGTAAGTGCTTGAACGAACCCTTTTGAAGGAGTTCGGTGAAGAAGCCGGCTAACAGAGTTATGTCTGTAGGTATGCTGACGGGTCGTCTCGCGGAGGAGATGCCCGGGTCTGCGGGTGATCTTCTACCCGAGCTTTCACAATTGCACGAACAAGTTCGATAGGTGATGCAAGGTATTACCCAGGCCTTGTGGCCATCTGTCTCCCTGCCAGAAGGCATTGTAGAGCTTGCGGTGAAGCTCAAGGGAGCACGGCGGCGCTTCCAATTATGGAAGATATCGGCCTGCCATCAAGGTGCCAGGGAAGCCTGGGCCATGGTGAAGACGCGGTATACCAAGGCTAACCCGAACCACATGGCCGAGGTCGGACCTGTGGGGCCCGATGGGAAAGAGATCCCCGTTATCTTAGTGTATGGGCAAGTAGAATTAGCCGGAAAGTATTCCCAACAGGATTGTAGGCTAGACAACCTGTTGGATGGTATAGAAGAGGAATTTAGTCAGTCTACATGACTATGTAATTAAAGTGACATGTATGATGCCTTCTAGCCAGATTGTAAATCATTTGTCATGGCGGACCTTTTCGCTTCAGCCTCGGGACCCGATAGTCCGGAGTGTGTCCGAATACCCGCTCAGTTATATAAGAACCGGGGTATGCGTGGAAACCAGGCGTAGGGGTCATTAGTGCTTGAACAAACAAGTACCCAACTAGTTATGTTATATTACATGGTTAGTAAGAAACATCTTCCAGGGAGAATAGTTCCGTTAGAGGTTCCTTTCCCTAGGTACGCATGCCCTAAAGTGCATGTCCGGACTGCAAGAGGAGACACAGGAAAAAAACATCTGGGGCATATATATATGGAAAATGAATAAAAATCATCTTTTGTTCACCGACCGAATATTCCCTTAAGAACGCTAGCTTTCGGCTTCACCCAGTCCGAGGTACACATCCGGCTGACCCAGCAGTAACAATCACAGAGGTGCTCCCCTTATGCCCTAGCCGAATTAACGGGAACGTAGGGCATAAATACAAGAGCCATGCAAAGCAGCTTGGCCAAAACTTAAGTCATATCGATGCATATAATGGCGAAGAAAAGGTACATGCGGAAGAATAACACATGTGCAGGGCATGAAGCCCAGATAAATAATTAAGCTTCTCTATAAGAAGCCCCCTGGTTTAATGAGCGCGGTTAGCGCATCTATAGTGTGCAAGCGAGGCACAAGTTGGCCCTTGAAGGCCTAAAGAAAGAATAGAAGAAAGAAAGAGAAAAAATACATATAATGTATGTGCGAAAAATGGACAGAGGAGGGAGACGAACATAGAGTCCGGTGCTAGGCGTAGAATCTTCGGAGCCTGGCTGCGTTCCATGGGTTCGGCTCAAGTCAATTATTTGATGAATCCTGCAGACGGTACGCTCCACCGGTCAGAACTTGGTCAATAATGAAGGGACCTTCCCACTTGGGCTTGATCCTGGTCTTTTTCTTCTCCGGCAGGCATAGAACTAACTCGCCAACGTTATAAGTTTTGGCCCGTACTTCTCTGCTTTGGTATCTTCGAGCCCGTTGCTGATAGAATACGGAACGGGCTTTTGCCACGTCGCGCTCCTCCTCCAGGGTGTCCAGACTGTCCTGCCGATCGAGCTCGGCTTCTCTTTCTTCGTACATGCGCACTTGAGGTGAGTCATGAATTATGTCGTAGGGCAGAACCGCCTCTGCATCGTACACCATAAAGAAGGGTGTGTATCCGGTAGTACGATTCGGTGTGGTCCGCAGCCCCCAGAGTACGGAGTCGAGCTCCTCTTCCCAGTGCGTGTTAGACTCCTTTAAGGACCGCACTAATCTGGGTTTGATGCCGCTCATAATAAGACCATTTGCTCGCTCAACTTGGCCGTTGGTTTGTGGGTGATAGACAGAAGCATAATCGAGCTTGATGCCCATGTTGCTGCACCGGAGTTTTACCTCGTCGGCCATAAAGTTCGTGCCATTGTCAGTGATGATGCTATGGGGGACACCATAAAGGTGTACAACCCCGGATATGAAGTCTATCACCGGTCCGGATTCGGCCATTTTAACAGGTTTGGCTTCTATCCATTTGGTGAATTTATACACCATGACCAGTAAGTATTTTTTCTTATGGGTTCCCCCTTTAAGGGGTCCCACCATGTCAAGCCCCCAGACCGCGAAGGGCCAGGTAATGGGGATTGTTTGGATGGCGGTGGGTGGCATGTGGCTTTGGTTTGCAAAAAGCTGGCAACTGACGCAGTGTTGGACCAAGTCCTGTGCGTTTGCCCGGGCCGTCGGCCAATAAAAACCTGTACAGAAGGCCTTGCTAACAAGGGCCTGGGCTGCGGCGTGGTGGCCGCCGAGTCCGGCGTGAATTTCTGCCAAGAGCTTCCGCCCTTCATCTTCGGAGATGCACCTTTGAAGGACTCTGGTAGTGCTTTTTTACACAGCTCTCCCTCGTGGACCCTGTAGGCTTTGGATCACCGCACTATGCAGCGTGCCTCATTTTGGTCCTCAGGAAGTTCCTGCCTAGTTAGGTAGGCCAGGAATGGTTCTGTCCACGGGGTGATGATGGCCATTATTACGTGGGCTGAGGGTGTTATTTCGGTGGCAGAGCCTCCGATTATGTCAGAGTGTTCGGTATCGAGTATTTTGGTCGGGTCCAGACTATTGTTACCGGTGTCCCCTTCCCATACCACGGATGGCTTAAACAACTTTTCCAAAAATATGTTGGGGGGACCACATCACGTTTTGCGCCGATGCGGGGGAGGATATCCGCCGCCTGATTATTTTCCCGAGCCACATGGTGAAATTCGAGCCCCTCGAACTGAGCTGACATATTTAGGACGGCGTTTCCATAGGCCACCATCTTCGGATCCTCGGCACCGAAATCTCCATTTATTTGGGATATTGCGAGGTTTGAATCCCCACGCACCTCCAGGCGTTGAATGCCCATCGAAACTGCCATCCGAAGACCATGTAACAGGGCTTCGTATTTGGCTGCGCTGTTGGAGTCTGTATATAGTATCTGTAGTATGTATTGAACTGTATCTCCAGTTGGGGACGTTAGGACGACGCCAGCCCCCAGACCAGCCAACATTTTGGAGCCGTCGAAGTGCTTGATCCAATTGGAGTATGTGCCGTACTCTTTAGGGAGTTCGGCTTCCGTCTATTCGGCGACAAAGTCCGCCAATACTTGTGATTTAATGGCTCACCGAGGTTTGTATGTTATGTCAAACGGGAGGAGCTCAATGGCCCATTTGGCAATCCGGCCCGTGGCATCGCGGTTGTTTATAATATCGTTAAGTGGTACTTCCGAGGCTACTGTAATCGAACACTCTTGAAAGTAGTATCGCAGCTTCCGGGATGCCATGAATACCGCATAGGCTATCTTTTGATAATGTGGGTACCGTGATTTGCATGGAGTGAGGACAGTGGATACATAATATACCGACTTTTGAAGAGGGAATTTATGTTCGTCCGCTTCTCGTTCGACGACGAGCACTGCGCTTACAACCTGATGAGTTGCCGCAATGTACACCAACATTGGTTCGCCGATGTTTGGCACAGCCTGGATTGGGTTGGTTGCTAGTATGGCTTTTATTTCTTCCAATCCGGCTGTAGCAGCGTCCGTCCACTCGAAGTGTTCGGTGCGCCGAAGGAGGCGATAAAGGGGTAATGCCGTTTCTCTTAAGCGGGAGATAAAGCGGCTTAGAGCCGCCACACATCCAGTTAATTTTTGGATTTGTTTGAGGTCCGTTGGGATAGCCAACTGTGACAGAGCTCGGATTTTGGCCGGATTAGCTTCATTTCCTCTATTGGAGACAATAAAGCCAAGGAGCCTTCCGGCTGGTACGCCGAAAAAGCATTTTTCCAGATTGAGCTTGATGTCGTATGTTCGGAGGTTGTCGAATGTGAGCCTCAAGTCGTCTATTAGAGAGTCGTCGTGTTTGGTTTTGGCGACCACATAATCTACGTATGCCTCTACTATTTTGCTGATCTGTTTCTCCAGACATGTCTGAATCATGCGCTGATATGTTGCGCCAGCGTTTTTGAGCCCAAAAGGCATTGTGTTGAAGCAGAAAGGGCCGTATGGTGTGATAAATGCAGTTGCGGCTTGGTCGTACTCCGCCATCTTGATTTGGTGGTAGCCGGAGTATGCGTCGAGGAAACACAATGACTCGTGTCCTGCGGTAGCATCGATAATTTGATCAATGCGGGGGAGGGGGAAGGGATCCTTTGGGCAAGCCTTGTTGAGGTCTTTGAAATCGACACATAGGCTCCAGGATTTGTCCTTCTTTGGTACGATCACCAGGTTTGCTAGCCAATCCGGGTGTTTTATTTCTCTAAAATCCGGCCTCCAATAACTTGGCTAGTTCCTCTCCCATAGCTTGTCTCTTAGGTTCAGAGAAACGCCAAAGAGTCTGCTTGACCGGCTTGAATCCCTTTAGAATATTGAGGCTGTGCTCGGCCAGCCTGCGTGGGATTCCTGGCATGTCTGAGGGGTGCCAGGCGAATATGTCCCAATTCTCACGCAGGAACTCTCGTAGTGCGGCGTCCATGGCGGGGTTTAACTATGCCCCGATGGAAGCTATTTTTGTAGGGTCCGTTGGGTGGACTTGGAATTTGACTATTTCATCCGCTGGTTTAAAAGAGGTGGACTTGGATCTCTTGTCAAGTATCACGTCGTCCATGTCCACTGTGGAGCGTAGCGCAGTTAATTCCTTGGCCGAAAGGGCTTCGGATAATGCCTCGAGGGCCAATGCGGCTATTTTGTTTTCGGCGCGGAGTGCTGTGTCCGGATCACTAGCAAGGGTGATGATTCCGTTGGGCCCAGGCATTTTGAGCTTCATGTACCCATAATGGGGTATGGCTTGGAAGATCGTGAACACCTAAAAGGGCGTGGTATCCACTACTGAACGGGGCCATTTGGAATTTCTTTGGACAGCGTGCTTTATAGTGTGAACGCCTAAAAGGGGTACGGCTTGGAAGATCGTGAACGCCTAAAAGGGCGTGGTATCCACTAATGTAATTTCTTTGGACAGCGTGCTTTATAGTGTGATTTTCCCAGCACAGCGTGTCGAATACCACATCTAGTGTGATTTTCCCAGCACAGCGTGCTTCCCGACTGGGGATGATTCCTCTGAAGGTTGTGCTGCTTCGCTCAATGCGGTTCTAGTCTATTTCCATTTTTTGAAGAGTTTCCTCATAGATGAGGTTTAATCCACTGCCGCCGTCCATGAGTACTTTGGTGAGTCGAAAGCCGTCCACAATTGTACTAAGGACCAGTGCAGCTGGTTCTCGGGCTGTTCAGAATTTAGGTTCGTCACTGGCATTGAAGGTAATAGCTGTGTCACTCCATGGATTCATTGCTGCTACGTGGCAGATTTCGGCGAGGTTGCGGAGTGTTCGCTTGCGCCTATTATTTGATGCAAAGGTTTCAAAGACTGTTAATACCGTATTGTTATCCATGGGATGGTGCTCTATGGCATTTGGGATGAGAAGATCCTCACCACTTTTGGCCACCTGCCGGAGTATCCAACATGCTCTAAGGCTGTGTGTTGGTATGGTATCCGCTGTACTATGAATTTTGCAGGGTCCGTTAAGCCATCTCTCCAATACGGTTCCATACCCTGTAGAGGGTTTTTGTTTCTTCGTAAATAACTCGGGTGTCTTATGATAGTGCACCCTTTTACTTCGGACTGGGTGTATATTCCGCGCCGGATTATCCCAAAATTTCGTTTCGGTTTTCCAGGCGCTTTCCATCGCATAGTACTTTCGTACTATGGACGCCAAGTCAGCGAAGCGTGATATGTCACGGCGACTTAAGGCATTAAGGATTCCCTTGTCCGTGCAATTATTGCAGAAAAATTAGACCGCGTCTTCCTCGCGACAGTCCTTAACCTTGTTCATCACAAGGAGGAATCTGGCCCAATAATGATGTACTGTTTCATGGGGCTCTTGCCTGATGTGGGAAAGATCATTTATGTCTGGGTGGGTGGGTGGATTTGAGTCTGAACCCCTACCTGATCTGAGACCCAGGGGCCGAGGAGGTTCAGGGCTTGGGTGATGTCCTCCCGTAAACGGGTATCCGGCTCGGAGAGCTCGGGAATCCGGACATAGTTAGTCCTCAAAATAGAGGAAGAATTGCCACATTGTTCCTCCACCACCGCGATATGATGGGTGACCGGTCGAGAGTTAATCTCCCGTTGATCGGGTTTAAGCCCAATCCGATCATAGTCCATAGCGACTCCCAAGGCAGCGATGTGATCCAAGAGCTCGTTTAGGGAGGAGAGCTCCATTGGATCCATCTGCTCGGCGAATTCCGAGCCAATGTGGAGGCTATTTTTGATGACCCGAGAAGTCATCATCGGTGCAGCAGCCGAACGGGCGGTCATGATGAAACTGCCCAGCCGGAGAGTTTGGCCGACAGCCAGGGCTCCCCCGGCGGTAATGTTGTTTTTAACAACGAGACGAGGCATCCTTCCTTACAGCGACGGCACAGTGGAACTCTCAATGAAAGCACCAATGTCAGTGTCAAAACCGGATGATCTCGGGTAGGGGGTCCCGAACTGTGCGTCTAAGGCGGATGGTAACAGGAGGCAGGGGACACGATGTTTTACCCAGGTTCGGGCCCTCTTGATGGAGGTAAAACCCTACGTCTCGCTTGATTATTCTTCATAATATGAGTAGTACAAGAGTGGATCTACCACGAGATCAGAGAGGCTAAACCCTAGAAGCTAGCCTATGGTATGATTGTACGTTGTCCTACGGACTAAAGCCCTCCGGTTTATATAGACACCGGAGGAAGCTAGGGTTACACAAGGTTGGTTACAAAGGAGGAGATATACATATCCGTAATGCCTAGCTTGCCTTCCACGCCAAGGAGAGTCCCATCCGGACACGGGACGAAGTCTTCAATCTTGTATCTTCATAGTCCAACAGTCCGGTCAAAGGATATAGTCCGGTTGTACGGAGACCCCCTAATCCAGGACTCCCGCATGCCACTTTATGGTTAATGAAGGCATTGTCTTGGGGCATAAAATTTTTGAACGAAGGTGGATAAAGCTAAAGTTGATGCAATTGAGAAAATTCCATGTCCTAAAGATATCAAAGGTATTCGTAGTTTCCTCGGTCATGCTGGTTTCCATAGGAGATTTATTAAAGACTTCTCTAAAATTTCTAGGCCCCTTACAAATATTTTACAAATGGATGTTGCATTTGTTTTTGATGATGATTGTGTAGAAGCCTTTGAAACACTTATGAAAGCTTTGATTTCGGCACCTATTGTTCAACCACCTGATTGGAACTTGCCTTTTGAAATTATGTGTGATGCTAGTGATTATGATGTTGGTTCTGTTCTAGGACAAAGAGTTGATAAGAAATTAAATGTTATTCATTATGCTAGTAAAACTCTAGACAGTGCCCAACAAAATTATGCTACTACTGAGAAAGAATTTTTAGTAGTGGTGTTTGCTTGTGATAAATTTAGATCTTACATTATTGATTCTAAAGTAATTGTTCACACAGATCATGCTGCTATAAAATATCTTATGGAAAAGAAAGATGCTAAACCTAGACTAATTAGGTGGGTTCTTCTGCTACAGGAATTTGACTTATATATCATTGATAGAAAAGGAGCTGAGAACCCCGTGGCAGATAACTTGTCTAGGTTAGAGAATATTCTTGATGACCCACAACCTATTAATGATAGTTTTCCTGATGAACAATTAGCTGCAATAAATGTTTCTCATAACACTCCTTGGTATGCTGACTATGCTAATCACATTGTTGCTAAATACATACCACCTAGCTTCACATACCAACAAAAGAAAAAATAATTCTTCTATGATCTAAGAAATTACTTTTGGGATGACCCACATCTTTATAAAGAAGGAGTAGATGGTATTAATAGACATTGTGTACCCGAGCATGAACAGGGACAATTCCTATGGAAACGTCACTCTGAAGCTTATGGAGGGCATCATGCGGGAGATAGAACTACTCACAAGGTATTGCAATCTGGTTTTTATTGGCCTACTCTCTTCAAGGGTGCCCGTAAGTTTGTTTTATCTTGTGATGAAGCATTGGGAAATGCCTATGAATTATTCTCTTGCTGTTGAACCATTTGATGTATGGGGTTTTGATTGTATGGGATCTTTTCCTTCCTCTAATGGGTATACACATATTTTGCTTGTTGTTGATTATGTTACTAAGTGGGTAGAAGCTATTCCAACTAGTAGTGTTGATCACAACACCTCTATTATAATGCTCAAGGAAGTTATTTTCCCAAGGTTTGGAGTCCCTAGATATTTTAATGACTGATGGTGGTTGACACTTTATTCATGGTGCTTTCTGTAAAATGCTTGCTAAGTATGATGTTAACCATATAATTGCATCACCTTATCATCCCCAGTCTAGTGGTCAAGTTGAACTTAACAATAGAGAAATAAAGTTGATTTTATAAAAAAACTGTCAATAGGTCCCGAAAGAATTGGTCTAAGAAATTAGATGATGCACTTTGGGCTTATAGAACAGCATATAAAAATCCTTTGGGTATCTCTCCTAATAAAATGGTCTATGGAAAATCTTGTCATTTGCTTCTTGAGTTAGAACATAAAGCATATTGGGCAATTAAAGAACTCAACTATGATTTCAAACTTGTCGGTGAAAAGAGGTTATTTGATATTAGATCATTAGATGAATGGAGAACCCAAGCTTATGAAAATGCCAAGTTATTTAAAGAATAAGTCGAAAGATGGGATGATAAAAGAATCCAAAAGCGGGAGTTCAAAGTTGGAGAATATTTTCTTTTGTACAAATCTTGTTTCAGATTCTTTGCAGGAAAACTCCTCTCCAAATGGGAAGGACCCTATGTTGTCAAGGAGGTTTATCGATCTAGAGCTATCAAAATAAATAATACCGAAGGTACCAACCCGAAGGTTGTCAATCGGTAAAAAATAAAACATTATATCTCAAGTATTCCCATTAATGTTGAAAGCCATATTATCCAAACTATGACACCGGAAGAACATATGAAGGAAACCTTCCGGAACACTCCAGAATCGTGAAAAAAAAGAGGAGGTACGTGATACATAAGTAAACGGACTCCGCAAAAAAATTCTGTCAGTTTTGGAATATATAAAAAATTAGGAAAATAAGAAACAACCAGGAAGGCACCCCTGGTGGGCACAAGACACCAAGGCGCGCCTGGCTTGCCAGGCGCGCCCAGGTGGGTTGTGCCCACCTCGGGTACCATATGGACTCCATTTTTCTTCCTTTTGCTTGTTTCCCAAGATAAAAAAATCTTTATATACCCCCCGAACCTATTGACCACCGTATCGCGGAGAAATCTTCTATTTTCTTTTCCTTGATGTTTTCGGTCAGATCTATTAAGCCAGGCATCGTGTCTTCTCCCTCCTCCAACAACGTAGAAGAGGATGCTTGGTTGATGAAGATCGAGCTGAAGAGAGAAGAGCCCAATGAAGCTGTCAAAGGGGACAAGAGCAAGGAGGTCACTGGAGTTCAAGCGTCGGTGGTTGAGCAGGCCTTGCTTGCCGAGGAGGAAGAAGAAGATATTCTTAAACCTTACTATGATCATCTCACCCCCACCGAGATCGAAGCCTTTCGGATAATCAAAACAGTTCGTATGCAAAATAAATATCTCACCTGTGAAAATATTCTGTTGCAAGAGCATATCATCACCCTCCGGTGCGTCATCCGTAGATTGGAGAATCTTTTGATTATTAAGGACAAGATTGCTACCACTTCATCACCACCACCTCCTTCTTCATCACCAAAGGGAAATTGAGTATCGGGTATGGGCACTCACCTTGGCTTGTGCCAAGCATGGGGGAGGTGCCCCGGTATCGTATCACCTCCATTATATTTTACCTTTACTTATCATAGTTCGATCCATAGTTATATTTTGCTTTAGATGAATAAAAGTTTAGTTCGATCCTTTCTTTTCGAGTGTTTTCTTGGTGATCTATCCTTGTAATTATGTGCGAGATATATAATAAAGTTTAGTTTGAGTTTTGTTTTATTTACTTTCATGTTCAATAAAAAGAAAGGAAATAAATGAAAAAGATCATATGCTAATCTTATGGTAAGTAATGACATCACATAAGGAAAAGTATAAGTAGAAAATTTTATTGGAGATTTACAAACATAACATTGGTCAATGATGCAATTCATGAAAGAATTAATAAGGGAAGAAGATTCACATGCAAATACACTATCTTGGACATCTTTTGTGATTGTGTGCCCCCATCAAAATATTATTTGCCAAATTTTTTTGACGTTGGACAAGGAAGATAATGCAATGATTTATCTTTGTTCATATTCACATAGAAGTTATATTGTCAAAGACCCTTCAACATGTGGTGCTTGTCCCCCATCTTTGCTAGCCAAAAATGCTGCACTAAGTAGAGATACTACTTGTGCATCCAAAAACCCTTAAACCCAGATCTTATTTTGAGGAGTCCACCATACCTACCTAAGGATTGAGTAAGATCCTTCAAGTAAGTTGTCATCGGTGCAATAAGGCAATAAAAATTGCTTCTAAAAGTGTAAGAGAATATTGAGTGTTGTACGAACTTGTGATGGCAAAGAATAAAAGCGACAAACTACACAATAAAGGTTGCTATCATAAGGGGCAATATAACATGAAATTATTTTGCACTAAGATATTGAGCATACAAACAAAAAGCGTATGGCAACCTCTGCTTCCCTCTGCGAAGGGCCTATCTTTTACTTTTATGTATTTACTTTTATGCAAGAGTCAAAGTTTTTCTCTCTATTACTTTTTATTTCCTCTTTTGGAAAGCATCATGTGGTGAGGAAAGATCTAGGCACATATGTCCAGTTGGATATGGGTAACACGAGTTATTATTATTGATATCCCCCTTGATCTGAGTATGTTGGAGGCAAAACTATAAGCCCCTATCTTTCTATGTGTTTGGTTGAGATGTTTTTCTCATGTCTATGCGGTGAGTGTTAGCAATCATAGAAGACTATATGATGGTTGAGTATGTGGAATTGCCAAAAAGGCTCCGATACGTGACCCTTCCTGAAAACATGATGAATTGTAGTTGCAAAGTTGACTGAGAACATAGCTTGTTGGTTTCCAATAGATTTTACGCTTTATACTTCGATGTTGTGATGAATTGTTACTTACTCATAAGAAGTCTATGATGAAAGTCTATGATAAAAGTTTTGTGATAAAGTTTTATGTTAAAGTTTGTTGTTGTTATAATAATATACATGATGCTTCTATGTCCGTATTTTGTTTTTATCGACACCTCTGTCTCTAAGCATGTGGAAAAGTTTTTTTATTTCGGTTTTCGCTTGAGGACAAGCGAGTTCTAAGCTTGGGGGAGTTGATACGTCCATTTTGCATCATGTTTTCCTACTGTTATTTATATTGTTTTTATGTGCAATAATGCCTTTTGGAGTAATTCTAATGCCTTTTCTCTCATAATATGCAAGGTACACCCAAAGAGGGAGAATACCGGCAGCTGGAATTCTTGACCTGAAAAAGCTACATCAGGTACCTATTCTGCACAACTCCAAATGAGGTGAAACTTCACAGAGATTTTTTAATGGAATATATAAGAAATATTGGAGCCAATAAGTACCAGAGGGGGCCCACCAGGTGGGCACAACCCACCTGGGCACGCCAGGGAGCCCAGGCGCGCTCTGGTGGGTTGTGCCCTCCTCGGCCCACCTCCAGTGCCCCTCTTCTGGTATATATGTCATTTTGACCTAGAAAAAATAATGAGAGGACTTTCGGGATGAAGCGCCGCCATCTCGAGGCGGAACTTGGGCAGGAGCACTTTTTCCCTCCGGCAGAGCGATTCCGCTGGGGGAACTTCCCTCACGGAGGGGGAAACCATCGTCATCGTCATCATCAACAACTCTCCAATCTCGGGGAGGGCAATATCCATCAATATCTTCAAAACACCATCTCCTCCCAAACCCTAGTTCATCTCTTGTGTTCAATCTTTGTACCGGAACCATAGATTGGTACTTCTGGGTGACTAGTAGTGTTGATTACATCTTGTAGTTGAGTAGTATATGGTTTATTTGGTGGAAGATTATATGTTCAGATCCAATATGCTATTTAATACCCCTATGATCTTGAGCATGATTATCATTTGTGACTAGTTACTTTTGTTCTTGAGGTTATGGGAGAAATCTTGTTGCAAGTAATCATGTGAACTTGATATGTGTTCGATATTTTGATTGTATGTATGTTGTTATTCCCTTAGTGGCATTGTGTGAACGTCGGCTACATGACACTTCACCATATTGGGCCTAAGGGAATGCATTGGGGAGTATTTATTAGATGATGGGTTGCGAGAGTGACAAAAGCTTAAACCCTAGTTTATGCGCTATTCTGTAAGGGACTGATTTGGATCCAAAAGTTTAATGCTATGGTTAGAATTTATTCTTAATACTTTTCTCATAGTTGCGGATGCTTGCGAGGGAGTTAATCATAAGTAGGAGGTTTGTTCAAGTAAGAACAACACCTAAGCACCGGTCCACCCACATATCAAATTATCAAAGTAGCGAACACAAATCAAACCAACATGATGAAAGTGACTAGATGAAATTCCCGTGTACCCTCAAGAACGCTTTGCTCATTATAACAGACCGTTTTGGCCTGTCCTTTGTCTCAAAAGGATTGGGCTATCTTGCTGCACTTTTGTTATTGTTACCGTTACTTGGTCGTTACAAATTATTTTGCTATCAAACTACTCATTACTTATAATTTCAGTGCTTGCAGAGAATACCTTGCTGAAAACTACTTGTCATTTCCTTCTGCTCCTCATTTGGTTACACTCTTACTTATCGAAAGGACTACGATTGATCCCCTATACTTGTGGGTCATCACAAGTACGACTTCCATGGAACCCACGCTAGCAGCAACCATTGTGTCCTACAACCAAAAAACCATGATTCTCCACTAGCAACTCTTGTGATCGAGGTCGGGAAAAGAATGACGAGGTGGGGACACTATACAAACATCGGGAAAAACCACCTACCTTCCCATACATCCATTCTGATCGCCTTGGTATGCACCAACTGCCCACTCATCGATGATCACAAGGCAGAGGATTGCATTTGGGATGGCTATGTGCGGGATGACGGTGATGGCCTGCTAGTGCACATGGTTTACTTCTATCCTTTTCTAAGTAAGGGTATCGATCCCACAGGGAGCACAAGAATTGGACTTTATCCCTTATAGAGACTTATGAAAATGTGCCTCCAAGATAGTTATAGATGCAAAGCAAATGGAGGAGGAAGGTTGTAATGATTTTGAGTAGAGTGGGAACAAAAGTAAATAAATTAAAAGAACACAGTGGAGCGAATAAAGCGTTGAAATCAACATAGTTTAAAGTGTCCTCGAGGAGTTCGGAATCCCCACTGGTATGTGTCTAACGTTACATATGCTACCTCATAGTTCTAATATGGATACTTAAGTCACTCTTAATATTTGTGAATGGGCGGATCCGGATATAGAATATGTTCTACTTGAGGTAGACTTCATACCACACACACCACACTACCATAGTTTCCCGCTCTAGTTATCACTAGGTAATTAAGGGTTTCCCTGTGCTTGCAGCCTTACCAAGGGATGTACGTTACTCCTTAATAAATTTCAAATGTGTGGTAGAGAGCCTTTACTATTAACCCTGAATTACCTCAATACCATAACCTTTACAACGGCACTAATATGCTTTGTGGCCTTGCGGCGGAAATGCTGAGTGGGACCCCTTCACAGCATTCACGAAGGCTACTTAGTAAAACATTCAACAAAGAATCTCATATCCTTATTAACGTTTCAACTCCTATACATACAAAGGGTTTGGTGTTACAATGAGACAAGAAACCGAAAACTAAGGGAACTACTCACGGGAGACAAGAAACATCAGACGAATAGTGGTGGTAAAGATCGATGGAATAATCAGGTAATACACGTAGGGATCCACAAGGTTTCGGTATTACAACAAGATGGATATGGATGGCGGTGAAAATGAATGATGTCGATGTCCCCTTACAAGGTGGTGGTGATGGAGATCTCCTCCTTGTCGATCCCCCTCTGGATGCCTTCCGGGGGGTAGGCTTCTCTATTCCGGATGAGTTTCTGGGCTCTCTCGGCGTTTTATCCCTGATTTGATAACACGGGGTAAAGTTGTTGATGAGAAGGCGGAGATGGCGCCTGGTACGAGCGATGGTATGAGCGCACGCACCCATATCATGCATCATCAATCATCCTGGATGCCTCCTATTGACTTCCTCCTTCTTCCAAATGCTTTATTATTTTTTGATAATACATTATCACATTTATTAACATATTTTGTCACCCAATCTTGAAGTTCCTTTCTTAAACTCCTAAACACATCCGAAAACGACATCCTGGTGAAAACATGCAAAAATAAGTGCACAAACGCGGTAAAACTCGGCAAAGCCTACTGTGTAGGCACAAAACAAAGGATAAAATATTCACAAAATTTGTACTCATCAGATGGTGATAGCTCCGCATGCCTCATATCACTTCCAAAATGGAAGCAACAGGGATAGCCAAGCAAGCCTCGCAATAGCTTCATCAACTGGCAATGACATGCCTCCGTGGGTAATCACCTTGGAGTGGGTCATCATAATGGCCCAAGGTGGCTGTGGAAGCAACAACAACCGGTTTTTGGCACCCAAAAACTTTTCTTAACTCATTTGGTCCTCCGCCAGACAGTGCTCCTCTAGAAAGTGGAGGTTGTAGTGCTGCTCAGCCTACTGATGAGGAAAGGGTCTGCTACTACTATATTCTTAAGTTGTTTCCTTTCTCGTTAAAGGGTGATGCTAAGATATGGTTTAATTCTCTTGCTCCTGGTTGTGTGGGTAGTCCCGAGGATAAGACATATTACTTCTCTGAAAAACATTTTCCTCTCATAAGAAACAAGTTGCCTTACAAGAAATATTTAACTTTGTGCAAATTGAAGAAGAGAATCTCCCTCAAGCTTGGGGAGGATTCTCCAGTTACTTAATGCTTTGCGTGATCATCCTCCCAAGAAAAGTGAAATATTTGATATCTTTAAAAATGGACCAACCGGTGCTTCTAGGGACTACCTAGATAGCTGTGCTGGTTGTGTTTTCAGGGAACAAACTACTGAACAAGGTGCAGAACTATTAAATAATATATTGAGAAATGATAATGATTGGACACTTCCTGAACCACCACCTAAACCTACTCCAAAGAAGAGGGGAATTCTATTTCTCAGTCGTGAAAATATGCAAGAAGTAAAGAAATCTATGAAAGAAAAATGTATTAAAGCATAGATATTAAGAATTTACCACCTATTGAAGAAATACGTGGAATTGACACCCTGACACATGTAGTAGAGGTAAATTCCCTTTTAAGATTTGATGAAGGTGATTGTCGGGACCCCGATCCTAAGTCACACCGATCTAGCATGTAACACATCATATCACTTTGCGGCCTCACGCACGGTATCCCCACGGGTGCCACCTTACCTGGCCCGGAACTGTTTGCGCCTTTTGTCTCACGTATATGATAGTGTCTCTAGCATCCATATGACAGAGAACCCGGGCCGACATGACTAGTCGTAAACCCAAGGTGGCACAAACTTACATGGACATGCATACATAACCCAGCAATGAATGTGTCGCTCATCAATGTATGAACCCAAGTTGTAGCAAGCTACAAGGACTTAAAGGAACAACGCGTGACATTTCCCTGAAGGGACAGAAATATGAGCAAAGAAGGATACACGCCGGCCAACCTAAGTGTTCCGGAGTAGTAGCGAGCTACAATGGCTCAGTGGAAGCACTAAGAGACATTTCCCCATAAGAGAGGCTATCAAGAATAGACAACTAGGTGTGTTACACGTACGCATAACTTGCAAGTATGCGCTGTACAACATGGCATCACAACATAACTCAACAACTCATATAGACAAAAGCCCAGAAGAGCCTCATAGCATTTATTACAAACAGGGGTCACATGACCCAACATACATAGCATACAAGCAACAGAAGCATAACATGTTTGAATACACATAACTATTAATGAAAAAGGCTGAGAAGCCTGACTATCTACAAGACCCTCCCAAGGGTATAATATCGTAGCTGAGGAAACAAGCTAAACATCGAAGTCCACGCGGGACTACTAGTGAGACCGAAGTCTCCTCTACAATACATAAATTAAGCAAACATGAGTACAAATGTACTCAACAAGACTTACATCAGAACTAGCTACATGTGCATTAGTATCAAGAAGGGGGGTTGTGGGGTTTAACTTCAGCAAGCCAGCTTTGACCCAGTGGCTATCCTGAACTACGACTGCAAGTAACTCTTTTGAGGTGGCACACACAAGTCCACATATTCACCATATCAATACAACACTATGGATCCGCTCCTGTCTCCCTACGAGAAGACCATCCATAGAACGCACGCTTATCTATCGCATTTTAGAGTATCCACTTCAAGTTATCTATGAACCATATAAGCATTCCAAGTAGTCCATATCCGCGGATGCGGCTATTTGAATAGATCATATTATAACCCCAACTCAATGGAACCCGTCCCCGTCCCATCAGCAACATTCCCTCTTGGAACACGTATCTTTGTCTAGTCCGGACACTATGCCATGCCGTGTGTCACCCGGACACACACGTCATACGTCACCTGCCCGCACACCTGATCGCAAATGTCCGCGTAACCGCATGGTAGGATCTGATAAGCACAGAACTCAATTCCCATGAGCCGTATCACAAGACAATTCACCATGTTTTCCAACACGGCCTCTCACCGCCACCTTTACCAAATCGTGTTCACACACTTAGATCTCAACAGTAGGACATTTTCACAACATTCCAATTCATCCCCGATGAATCATACCTGACACAACTCTAAGAAATAGTAGGCATGACAAACAAGCATGAATGAGTAGGCACATCATGGCTCAAACAACTCCTACTCATGCTAGTGGGTTTTTACTAATTACTATGGCAAAGAAAGGTCACGCGGAGGAATGGGTTCAACTGCCTCAACATGTAACAGTTGAATCGCTGTTGTCCTAATGCAGTAAAAGAGAGCAGGAGCGAGAGGGTGGGATTGTCGTAGAATGCTCAATGGGGTTTTGCTTGCCTGACACTTCTGAAGATGATATAGCTCTTGATCGGTGTCATTGATCTCAACGTCGGAGCACATCTACCGGGAGGGAACAAACACCGGCAACAGAGAAGGAACACAATCAATGCAATGCAGCAATATGATGCATGATCATTACATGGAAAGAATGCTATGATTTGCACTAATGCATCTAGCAATAATTTAAATGAATCTCATTTCAATCAAGGATTCAAATGCATCTTCAAACTTAAGCATTTTAAATGCCCTTATTTGAATTTGACCTGATCAGCAAGTACAAGTTGTTCAAACATGCATAAAAATGGTATAGATGAATAGACTGAATTTTTCTGATAATATTTCATATATAAATTATTTCAATCTGAACTATGGTTGATTTTTTGTGATTTTTTTGAAGTTTAGGTTATTTTCTAAAATTCATAAATTATTTTTGATATAATTAAATTCCAAAAATGAATTACTGCATTAGCATGACGTCTGAGTGACGTCAGCAGGTAAACGGGTCGGTCCAGGTTAAACCCGAGACGGCGGAGGGCTTCGGGTTTCATCCTCCGACAACCAAAAGGATGGCAGAGGTGCTCTACGGACAGCTGGGCGAGTGCCGCGTCTAGTGTTGTAGTTGGTTTGTGCTGGGGTCAACTAAAACGACGGCAGCATCGAGAGGTGCGGCGGCTGGAGCTCGGGCAATGGCGAAGATAGTGCTACAGGGCATGACAGGGCGAACCCGCGGGTGCTGCAGGTCCACAGGAACACGACAAGCACGCTGGTGATGCTCGGGCGAGCGGGCGAGCTCGGGAGCATGGAGCTCGTCGGCCATGGCAGTGGCAAGCTTTGGCGGAGGTGGGAACGGAGCTAGAGCAAGAAGGCGAGCAGGAGAGGAGGGGGACTCGGTCTGTGAGCTCACAGAGGATTGAGTGTCGGTCACCACAACCTCTGGGGAGCACCGGAGACGACGAATCGATGATGACGTCCGTTGGTGCCCGTGGAAGAAGATGATGATGGAGCCGGCATTGCAGGGTGTCAGGCGATGCTTGGCTCGGCGAGGATGAAGCTGGCGATGATACGGAGCTCGGGGATGCGGATATGGAGCGAGGGAGTGGCTGGCCGCGGTGGTTCTCGACTGTGGTCATGGCGGCTTCGGCCATGAGGAGGAGAGCGAGGGAGCGAGAGGGAGAGAGCAGAGAGGCACGAGAGTAGGCGAGGGGGCAGTGCTTGCCATTTCACAGGCGCGAGAGAGCGGCGCGGGGAGGCCAGGCAGGCAGGGAGGAGGTGGAGGCCTTGGTTGCGCATGCGTCGACACGCCTCTACCTACTGGCAGAGGTTGAAGACGACCGCTTCGGCCAGTGGGCTAGGCCACGAGCTGGACCGCCAGGTGGGCTGTGCCAGGTGAGCTCTCTCTCTCTTCTCTGTTTTTCTAATTCTGTTATCTTTCCTATTTTGCAAGTTTTTTGAATTTGGTTTTCAAACCAAACCAATTTTTCTGCTTCTAAAAATTATTGTGGGAGATAAATGAATTATTCCAGGGACCCACAAAATGTTTCAGAATTATTGGAGCTAAATATTTAAGTATAGAAATTTATAATTCCAATGCAGATACTTATTGGATTAATTCAGAGACCATAAATGCCATAGAAAAATGTGAATCATCTCTGGTTAGGGCTTTCACATTTTTCCATAAATAATGAACATTTTTGAAGGGCATTTTGGGTTCATTGGAAATATTTTGAGCTTGAACTAGTTGGCTTGATTTGGTGCTAGGGTTTCATCAATCCCCATTTCCACTTCCAAATAAAATTAGTCATGATGCATGGATGCAATGCCAATATTTAGAAACATGAATCTAGGGCTGTGACAACTCACCCCCCACTAAACAAGAATCTTGTACGGAGATTCCAGATGTGAGGTAAGAAGACAAAGGGGACACAAAACTACACAATGTTCATGATCCAACTGCCCTTCTCAAAGATGTTGATTCGTTGCACCATATATATGCTGACACCTTTGCTTTTGATATCTTTGTCCAACACAATGACGGCAGGCAGAAACTCTACGTGTCGTGGAATTGTCACGGCAGATGTCCTAGGGAAAGGACTTAGTCGTAGGGCCATCGCACTAGGAAGCTTAAAGGGGTTAATCGGGACAAAGGACACGAGAGAGTTTTTATACTAGTTCGGCCCCTTACGATGAAGGTAAAAGCCTACGTCTAGTTGGGATTGGTATTGCCGGGGTTTTGATCTCCAAGAGGCTCAACTCACCGGCTTGGTTATTGATTTGTTGTTTCTTGCCTTAAGCCGCCACCGGGTCGTCCCCTTATATACATGGGCTGACGCCTGGTGGCCTACAGAGTCCCGGCCGGCTCATAATTGTGTCCGGCTCGGTGACTTCCTTTACATACCTTTCTTTACAAGTATTTCCTTACATACGGCGGTTCACAATATCATGCCTTAAACCGCCTTCAGGCCTTTGGGCCTTCGATAAGACTTAATAAACTACAATCTTGAATGTTTACTGGACTTCTTGCGTAACCCGCCATTGGGGCTAACCCGGCCCCTCCTAGGCGGGTCTCAACTGATAGTAATATCCCCAACATTAGGCCCCAGGTTGACTTTGAACTTTGTTCTTTGTCAATCTTCCATACTTAGCCAAAAAATCCATCTTCTTATTTTTACTGAAATTTTCTTGTAACCCGCCGTGACATCATCTCTTGAAAACGCAAAAGACTTCCATGACATCATCTTCCAACGGATCTTTTATCTTTAATGTTTCCTAAGAATCGAGGCGCCTATATAGCTAGATAACCATTATTCGATTCTCCCTTGATTTTCACACCCGTCTGTTCGCATCTTTCCTTTTCAATAGGCTCGCCCCGGCCTTCCTCACTCTTCTCTCTCTCTGTCTTCTTCCTCTTGCGACCCTGCTACTGCTCGAGCTTCGCCACCGCCATGCCTCATCTCCGTCGTTGACTCTGGCCGTTGCATCGACCTGAACCGATCCAGAGAACCCGCGGCGACCTCCGCAGTAGACCTGCAACCGTAAGCTTTCTTTCCTTCGTGTCTCAGATGTTCATTAGGGTTTCCAAGCTCATGCGTGTTCTTCGTAGTTCATCATAGTTCTTCACAATTCTTCCACTGCCTCCTCTTTCTGATCCAAAAGAGATGTATGTTCATGCAGTAGCTGTTTGGTGCCTCCTTTTGATACTAGTAGACTTCTTTTTCTGGTACAAGAGCTATGTTTAGATCTGATGAACTCATCTGGACTGTATTTTTAGGTCTAGAATTTTTTTCATTTTGAACATCCATTTGATCTGAAATAATATCCACCATTTTGGGAAACTTGTTTGTCCCAACACTTAGCTGAATCCACTTTCTGAAAGAATCTATAGTCATGGCGGCTTACCGCACCGGCTTTCTTTTCCTTATATGTCATTAGCCCTTAGTTAAGCCGCCATTACTTGTTCTTGCATCTTCATCCCTTAACTGTTAATCTCACCGTTAAATTGAACCGGCATGTTGCTTTTTTTCAGTTCCTTGCTCATCATGCCGTCCAAAATGCCAACCATTTGTAACTGGGTTCCCTCAACCATAACTGAGGAAATTCTAAAAGAGTTCTTTATCATAGGATTTCTGCCATCAAAAGTCATCATGTCTTACCATGCCCCTGACCTGGAAGAAGGACAACCCAATCCGAGAGATGGTGAGGTGATCGTTTTTACTGACCATATGAACCGTGGCTTCAGATCGCCCGGCTCAAAGTTCTTCAGAGAGGTCCTCCATTTTTTCAAGCTCCACCCTCAAGATATCGGGCCCAACTCCATATCTAACATCTGTAACTTCCAAGTGCTCTGTGAGGTATATCATCAACAAGAGCCGACCGTGGAGTTATTTAGAGAATACTTTTATCTGAACCGACAGAATGAGTGCACCAACGGCCTTAGTTTAGAGCTTGGAGGCATATCAATTCAGCGCCGGCAGGGTGCCGTCTTCCCCCTTATTGTCTTACCAAGTCACCCAAAGGACTGGAACCAGACTTGGTTCTACTGCCAGGACACTTCGCCAGCAAACGAGAAGCCCCTGCCGGGTTACCGCCCGATCGTCTTGACTCCAAGTTCGCGCTTCCTGATAAGCTTACCGTTGCTGAACGCAAGAGGCTGATACCGTCTATCAAAAGGATCAATGCTCTGTTGGGGAACGGGTTAACTGGAGTTGATCTGACCCGCTGCTGGATCTCATGGCGGGTCATCCCTTTGAGCCGCCGGTCAAAGCTAATGTATGAGTATGGTGGAGGCCGTGATGACTCCCTTCATCACAGCCCCGTTCGATTGACAGAAGAAGATATTGTCTCAATGTCAACTCTTCTGGTGAACGGGAAGTATGAAGATTGCAGTGTCGTCGGGTTAAACCCCTTCTGCCAGCTTAACCCGGTTCCAGAAGTAAGGATGTCATTATTTGTCTCTTTAGTAATTTTCCAGCCGTATTGTCTTAATACTTGCCTGACTTTTACCTTGTTTTTAGCTATTTGCAGGCCAATTCTGACTTCTGGAAAGTTAAGTACGACCATGAGGCGGCCAAGAAAGTGAAAGCCGCCGCCATAAACGCTAAGAAAACGAGCCGGAAATCCAAAAAGAAGAAAAGGAGCACGGCCGAAGATCTGATGAAGCTTGATGATACATCTGAATCGGAGGTTGCCCTTGATTCTCTTGGCCAATTTTTTAAAAATATTATTGACACTGATCATTATCAGGATGACATTGGGGCCAGTCAGGCCGGGGAAGCAGAGGTAACTATCATTTCCTCCGACTCAGAGCCCTTACCAAGACAAAAAGTTCGACGAGTGATCCGTAAAGTAAGGTTTTCTAACCCTTTAGCTCACTTGGATCCCAACTTTCGTTTGAAAAAGCAGCAACATGAAAGCCTACGTCAAGCTGGGATTGAAGATGAACCGGCTATCGTTCTTCAACAAACCCCTTGGAAACGTCCGAATGAGGTTACTTATTTCTGTCTTTAACTCTGTTTAATGGATTCTTCTCCTTGTATTTCTTTTAACTCTATTTTATCCTTTCAGGAGGTGTCTCGCTCTTCTGGCGACTCATCGAATACGCAATTCCCGGCTTTCAAGACTGCTCCCGGGTAATGAGAAATCCTCCTTTTCTTTCGGGTTGTTCAATTGTACCTTTATACTGACAATCCTACAACATTTTTTCTTAGTGGCCAAGCTAAATCCAAAAAAGCAAAGACAGCTAAACCGGAGGAAGACCTGCCGGTACTGGCATCTGACCCGGCTAGGCCGCCTTCTCCATTAACTGACGCTCCAGAAGACCCGCCTGTTTACACCGAAGCAAATCCTCCTGAGCCGTCATTTGACAAAACCATTGTGAACCCTTCTACAACCGGAGCATCATGCTCAGCCAACCCGCCGTCTCCGCCTGCACAAGATGTTCAAATTACCGGGAGCCGCTTTATTAAGCCGAGGAACCCAACCGTGCTGGCTCGGTGTACAGCAAAACAAGAGGCATTGGAGAGTCAAAAAGTTTGCTTTTACGTTGCCAACTATGATCGTGTAAATGCCAATGATATTTTGTCCGGCTATCTTAACCATGTACACTCCATCCGCGACTCTGAGATTGAAATGGTCAAACAACTTTAGTTCAAATACGAGGTATGCTTTTCCGGTTTATCTGTATTCCTTAGCCCCCAAGTCTTCGGATTATGAGAGAAACAGAATGATCCGTAGACTTTAAAATGTAGGTTGAAACCTTTACTCTTGAAATGTTTCTTGAACTCACAGCTTCACCTGTAGTCCCCAAGGGCCGGTTCATTTTGATCATAAATGAATCGGTACTTTAAAATTGTTTTGAGACCGTATTCAAAGTACTTAATACTCTGGCTTAACCTTGATAAACTTGCTGAACTACATACATTAGCCCCCAAGTGCGAAATGTTGTTACTTTGTAGGGTACTTGGGACTTAAATATGTCTGTAGAGTCGTAGAAATTTGATTTGGCATACATTAGCCCCCAAGTGTCAAGTGGTTTTTTCATAAAGTACTTGAGACTTGAATCTTGATTTTTGAACTTTGAAACCAAACCTTGACTTATCTGAATGTTTTGCAGAATGCCTTATCTGAATTGAACTCTCAATTGTCTGACGCGAAGACCCATCTAGCAAGTCAGGAGACAGAAATGAAATCCGCTAATTCCAAACTGCAAATAAGTCTCTCTGCAACGGGAAACTTAAAGACTAGCTTTGCTGTCAAGAAGAAAACTTGGGAAGAAGAAAAAACACTTCTGACCCAACGTGCTGAGACGGCCGAAACAGCTCTGAAAGTGATTTCAATAGAGTTGAACGGGTTAAAGGGCCGAGTGTCTCAAATGGTAGCTGCCATCTTTGGTAAGCCGTCTGACCTTAACTTTTGTGTGCTTTTTTCTGATTCAGAGTATAATCCGCCAACTGACTTTGCGTATAAAATTTATGCAGGCCCTCGAAGCAAAAATCTGAGCCAAGACCCGTTGATTAAACTAAAGGCAGTATATACTTTGGTTGAACAACTGTATATCGGCGCACAGCGGGCTCTGGCCGCCATCTCTCCTGCTAATCAAGGACCCAACCGGCTCAGCGACATCTTGAAGAAACTGTCAATCCTTCCTGCCAGGTTTCAAGAAGTAAAACGCTCTTACGCGCGAGCCGGAGCTTTGACTGCCCTGAGCCGCTCCAAGGCTTGGGTGCCAGACCTAGACCCGGCGGACATGGCCAGAGGTTATCCCACCGTGAAGGAAGACAGGTCTCCTTTTGATCAGGATGACTTCATGGCTTGCGTACGCGGAGTCCAGGCAACTACCCTTGGAGATGATACCAATGTTGATAAATACCAGCCGGGTTTTGATAGTGAGAATAAGAAGATGGCCACTCCCTCATACAAGGTAACAGATTTGATCCCACCAGTGAGAGAAGACACATTTGCCCCGGAAGTTGACCCGGTCGGCCTGATCGACGACGAAGCCGAATTTGTCGCCGCGAATGGTTTTATTGGTCAAAACGCAACTTCCAGCCAACAGAAGGTGGTGAACCGGCGAGGGAGGAACAATGATCATCTTCATGGGCTTATAAAGCCTTGTAATAACTTAGTTGTGAAAACATTGTATGCTTTGCTTATGCCATCGCGCATAAAACACTTTTATGTGAGTCTGTGTTTCCTGATGCCAATGTATGCATCGTATTTAATGTTTGTTTCTGCAATGTTTGAATTATGTTCCTGTAAATACAAAGAAAAGACTGGCTTGGCAGCTTAGAACCAAATGGGTTAAAACACCCAATTTATAGCCAATACATTTACCACAGTAAAAACCAGAGATAGATATAAATAAAGGACAAGGGCTGAAACTAACTCTTTAGTTAATGTAGCAGGTAAGTGCGTATAAGTAATAACCATACCTTGTCCCTTTTGATCCTTAGACCGCCGGTTTAAATAACCCGGGTGATGAATTTGATAATTCAATCTTTATGAGAAGCCAATAATTACTATACCTTGGTAGGTTGCACCTTTTGATCCGTAAGCCGCCGGTGTGAATAACCCGGGTGGCTGTGTTGTCAAATAATCGAGCCGGTGAAGAAGACCAGGCTAATTGTTTGTAATATTGAAACAACAAAAAACTAAAAGGCAAGCAACAAATAATAAGCATAATTTAATCCTATATTCAAAAGGTTGGGGGGTTTCTGATTCGAATACGATCAGTAAACCGGACCAAAGGGGTTAAGCTAAGGTTCGAATACGACCATATAGCCCCCAGTGGCTTTGGCGTTGTGCCGATCAAGAGGGTACCGACAGCTATGTTCTCTTTGGTTCGAATACGACCTATGTTTGAACAGGAAGCCCCCAAATGACCTTGAGAGGTTTTTAACGACCCTGATTCGAATACGATCCAAGTCGGACCCAAAAGGGGTTAACCTATGATTCAGATACAATCAAGAAGCCCCCAAGTGAGTTTGGCCTTGAGCCTATCAAGAGGGTTACGACAGCTATGTTCTCTTTGGTTCGAATACGACCTATGTTTGAACAGGAAGCCCCCGAGTGAACATGAGATTGCAGCTAGATTCGGATACGATCATAAGCTGGACCAAAAAGGTTAAACTTGATTCAAATATGATCAGCTCCTTAATAGTCATTTGAAAAAATAAGAAATAAACAAAGATGCATAATCTTTGAAAAGAAAAGAGAGCGATGGTCTTACTTTATTGCTTAACATGGTATATACAATGTTAAAGTATGTACATGATGAGAGCCGGTGGCTCAGGTGTAGTATGGCCGAAGTTGAGCAATATTCCATGGCCGGCGGGTCTCTTCCTCCGACTTACGTGAGTCTTGGTGCTCTCGAACGTCAATGAGGTAATATGACCCATTGTTTAAGTTTTTACTGACCACAAAGGGTCCTTCCCAAGGTGGGGATAACTTGTGTGCATCTGACGGATCCTGGATGAGCCGGAGCACCAAGCCGCCTTCCTAAAAAGTCCTGGACTTAACCCGGCGGCTGTGATAACAGCGTAGGTCCTATTGATAAATTGCTGACCGGGCTGCTGCTAAGTCTCTTTCTTCATCCAACAAGTCAAGTGCATCCTGTCTGGCTTGTTCATTATTGGCTTCAACATAAGCCGCCACACAGGGCGAGTCATGACGGATCTCACTAGGCAACACTGCTTCTGCTCCATAAACCATGAAGAAAGGTGTGTAACCTGTAGTCCTGTTGGGTGTGGTGTTGATACTCCACAAAACCGAGGGTAATTCCTCTACCCAACAACCCGGCGTTCGCTGTAAAGGAACCATAAGCCGGGGTTTGAGCCCTTTCAAAATTTCCTAATTGGCTCTCTCTGCTTGACCATTGGATTGAGGATGAGCTACAAAAGAAACATCAAGCCGGATGTGCTCCCATTGACAAAACTCCTCCATAGCCCCTTGGGACAGATTAGTGCCATTTTCAGTGATAATATTGTGTGGAAAACCAAAACGGAAGATCACCTTTTTCATGAACTGAACCGCCGTGGCCGCATCACACTTACTCACAGGCTCCGCCTCAACCCACTTGGTGAATTTATCAACTGCCACCAAGAGATGTGTCTTTTTATCCATAGACCTTTTGAAAGGTCCCAGCATGTCAAGCCCCTAGACCGCAAATGGCCAAGTGATTGGAATCATCCGAAGCTCTTGAGCTGGCACATGCGCTCGTCGTGCAAACTTTTGACATCCCTCACATCTACTGACCAGATCTTCTGCATCAGCGTGAGCCGTCAACCAGTAAAAACCGTGACGAAACGCCTTGGCCACCAAAGATTTCGACCCGGCGTGATGACCACAATCACCTTCATGGATCTCACGAAGGATTATGGTAATGTCCAATCTGGGATGACATGAAGAGCCGCCACCAACTGCGCCTCCGGGTCAGGAACAGCTAAATCTTCTTATGTGGGCAACTTGACAGAGGGGTTATGCAAAACATCCAAAAAGGTGTTAGGTAGTACCGGCTTACGCTGAGACCCCAACCGGCTTAAGGAGTCAGCCGCTTCGTTCTTTCCACGGTCAATGTGCTCCACCTGATAACCTTTAAAATGCCCTGCAACGGCATCAACCTCCAGGCGATAAGTCGCCATGAGAGGGTCCTTGGAATCCCACTTGCCAGATACCTGTTGAGCCACTAGATCTGAGTCGCCAAGACATATGACCCGGCTCAAACTCATCTCTTTCGCCACTCGAAGACCATGGAGCAAGGCTTCATACTCTGCTGCGTTGTTAGTGCAAGGAAACATAAACCATAACACATAAAAAAATTTGTCACCTCATGGAGAAGTTAACACAACTCCAGCCCCCGAGCCTTCCAACTGTCTGGACCCATCAAAATGAATAGTCCAATACATGTTGTCTGGTTTCTCTTCCGGCATCTGCATATCTGTCCAGTCATTAATGAAGTCAACCAGTGCTTGAGATTTGATCGCAGTACGTGGCACATACTTCAACCCATGAGACCCAAGCTCAATTGCCCACTTGGCAACTCGCCCAGTGGCTTCTCTGTTTTGAATGATGTCTCCCGAAGGAGCAGAGCTGACCACAGTGATCGGGTGACCCTGGAAATAATGTTTAAGCTTCCGGCTTGCCATGAACACCCCATATACGAGTTTCTGCCAATGCGGATATCGTTGCTTGGATTCAATCAATACCTCACTGACGTAATAAACCGGTCGTTGAACTGGATGTTCCTTGCCAACCTCTTTGCGCTCCACCACAATAGCCACACTAATAGCTCGTGAGTTGGCGGCCACGTATAATAACAGCAGCTCTTTTTCAACTGGAGCAGCAAGGACTGGTGGCTCAGCAAGCTGTGTCTTCAGATCCTCAAAAGCAGAGTTCGCAGCATCGCTCCAAACAAAAGCATCTATTTTCTTCATCATCTGATACAGAGGCATTTCCTTCTCCCCTGACCGGCTTATGAACCGACTCAAAGCAGCAATTCGACCCGCCAGCCGCTGAACGCCATTGATGCATGTCGGTTTGGCTAGGGATGTAATTGCCTTGATTTTCTCCGGTTTAGCTTCAATACCTCGGTTGGACAGCAAAAAACCCAAGAGCTTGCCAGATGGGACTCCAAAAACACACTTGGCCGGGTTAAGCATCATTTTGTAGACCCGGAGATTATCAAAAGTCTCTTTCAGATCTGTGACCAAGGTTTCCTCTTCCTTGGATTGTACCACTATATCATCCACATAAGCATGAACATTACGCCCAATTTGATCGTGAAGACAATTCTGCACACACCGCTGGTAAGTCGCCTGGGCACTCTTAAGCCCAAAAGGCATAGACACATAGCAGAAAGCTCCAAAAGGAGTAATGAAAGCTGTATTCTCCTGATCCTTGACCGCCATCTTAATCTGATGATAACTGGAATAAGCATCCAAGAAACTCAAACGTGCACAACCTGCCATAACATCAATGATCTGATTAATATGGGGGAGAGCAAAAGGATCAGCCAGACAAGCCTTGTTCAGATCGGTGTAATCTACACACATACGCCAGGTGCCATTCTTTTTGTGTACAAGCACCGGGTTAGCTAACCACTCTGGGTGAAAGACCTCCACAATGAACCCGGCCGCCAAGAGCCGGGCCACCTCTTCTCCAATGGCCTTGTGCCTTTCTTCATTGAACCGTCGGAGAAACTGTCTAACAGGTTTGAACTTTGGATCAATATTAAGAGTGTGCTCAGTGAGTTCCCTTGGGACACCCGGCATGTCTGAAGGTTTCCATGCAAAGATGTCCCAGTTCTCACAGATGAACTCGATGAGAGCGCTTTCCTATTTCGGATCCAAGTTCGCACTGATGATGAACTGCTTGGATGAGTCGCCAGGCACAAAGTCAACCATCTTAGTATCATCAGCTGATTTGAATTTCAACGCCGACCCATGCTTTGTTGTTGGTTTCTTTAATGACGTCATGTCTGCCGGGTCAACATGATCCTTGTAAAAATTTAATTCCTCTGTTGCGCAAACAGATTCAGCATAGGTAGCATCACCTTCTTCACACTCCAAGGCTATCTTCCGGCTCCCATGTACCGTAATGGTACCCTTATGACCCGGCATCTTGAGCTACAAATACACATAACACGGCCGAGCCATGAACTTGGCATAAGCCGGCCGTCCAAACAGAGCATGATATGGACTTTTGATCTTAACCACCTCAAAGGTTAACTTTTCTGCTCTGGAGTCATACTCATCCCCGAAGGCTACTTCCAGTTCAATCTTACCAACTGGGTATGACGATTTACCAGGTACCACACTGTGAAAAACAGTGTTAGATTGTTTAAGATTTTTATCAGTCAATCCCATCCGGTGGAACGTCTCATAGTAGAGAATGTTGATGCTGCTGCCCCCATCCATGAGCACCTTAGTGAACTTGTATCCACCAACCTGAGGTGCCACTACCAAGGCCAAGTTACCCGGATTATCAACCCGGGGCGGGTGATCCTCTCTGCTCCACACAATAGGCTGCTCGGACCAACGTAGATAACGCAGAATCGCCGGCTCAACGGCATTGACGGCCCTCTTGTGAAGCTTCTGGTCCCTCTTACATAAACTAGTGGTAAATACATGGTATTGCCCACTACTTAGCTGCTTCGGGTTGCTCTGATAACCGGATTGCTGCTGCTGATTACCTTGGCCGGGTTGTTGATTATATCCTCCTTGGTGACCAGGATAGCCCTGACCGTGAAAACCTCCTCCACCTGAACCGGCGCCCGGGCCATGAAAACCGCCTCCACCTGAACCGCCACCTGGGCCGTGACCTCCATCAAACGCGTTTGAATTTTTAAACGCCTTCATGATCGTACAATCTTTCCATAGGTGGGTGGCTGGCTTCTCCCGGGTGCCGTGCTTTGGACAAGGTTCATTTAATAACTGCTCAAGGGTGGGACCTGACCCGCCCAACCGAGGGGGCTGTCTGCCCTTGCGCCATTGATTACCGCCCTGTGCATTGGTGTTAGCAACAAACTCATCAGCCTTACATTTATTACCTCCCTAATTTTCCAGGTTATGCTGGTGACCCTTGCCGTTGTCGTTCTTCTTTCCCTTTGTTGCCTTTTCTTCGTCAGACACCGGGTCCTTAGTAGTATCAGAATCAGCATACTTGACGAGAGCTGCCATCAATGTTCCCATGTCGTTACAGTCACGCTTGAGCCACCCCAGCTTCTGCTTCAGAGGTTCAAAACGGCAATTTTTCTCCAACATTAAGACTGCTGATCCAGCATCCATCTTATCAGATGAATGTATTATCTCCTTGACCCGGCACACCCAATGGGTTGTGGATTCACCATCCTCTTGCTTCCAATAGGTCAAGTCCACAATCGACATAGGCTTCTTACACATGTCCTTAAAATTCTGGATGAACCAGGCTTTCAACTCCGCCCATGAGCTGATAGAATTGGGTGGCAATCCCTTCAACCAAGTACGAGCTGTTCCATCTAACATCACAGTGAAATACTTGGCCATTGCAGCATCGCTGACCTCCAATAATTCCATAGCCATCTCGTAACACTCAATCCAAGCCCCCGGCTGTAGGTCAGCCATGTAATTAGGCACTTTACGAGGCCCCTTGAAGTCCTTTGGCAAACGCTCATTGCGTATGGCCGGCACCAAGCAAGGCACACCTCCGGTTCTTGTGGCCACTCCTGCCTCAATCGAGGTTGCTAGATAAGCCAGAAAGGTTTGATGAGCCGCCTGATCTGCTGCCATTTGAGCTGCTCGTTCTGTCTCTTGACGAATCCTCTCCTGATCCGCCAAGTTAAGGGCTCCAGCCCGCACCGGCTCATGCCTGTATGGCCGGTTGTGGCGTTGAGCATTGCTTGACATATCTGCAGACTCCATATGCCTACTGTAACTTGGGCTTCGGCTTGGGCGAGGAGTTGAATGGATCCTGTCTCGACTGTAGAAGTATGCATCCTGCTGCGCCAGAGCTGTTTGAAGAAGTTCTCTTACCCTCCGTGTTTCAATTGATGTTGGCGAGTCGCCTTCCATTGGGAGAGCCACCAAATGAGCCGACGCTGCGATGAGGTTTTCCAAAGGGTTGGAGAAGTGACCCGGCGGTGTTGGCACGTAATGAGGTGGAGCGGTAATTATACGAGGTGGCTCCATGGCACGTGGCTGAACCGGTGCGCCAGGTGTCGTGATCCGGTTTTCCTCCGGCGGGTTGCTCCCCCCACCCCCGGGTGTATGGAACAGGTTCCTCGAATCAAGCGTTAGAGGTAGACGTGATTGAGTTTTCTGATGCCTCCTCCTCATGACCTCGTTTGATGCGTTAAGGTCCACCGAGAGCCGGAAAGTCTCCGCTTGAAGTTGTTGAGCACGAGCATCCAAAGCCGCTCGCTCTGCTGCCATCCGAGTTTCCTCTGCGGCTAGATTTTCCTTAGCTTGCACCATCTCCTCACATACGCGTGCCACCTCTGCATCGTGCTGGGCTTTATCCGCCGACTCTACCACGACGGTTAATAAAGTTGTCAGTTTATCCATGAGGTCCATTAGAATCTAAGATGGGGGGCGCGCGGGGTGTCCTGACCCGGCTGCAGCCGACCCGGTAGCTGCTGCTGTCGCTGCGGTAGAGTTCTGCCCGGGCTGTGTCCCTGCCATGAAGACTCCGGCCCAATTCGGCGGCTCAAGGGGGTCCGAAATACTGTTGCCATCGGAACAGCCCCCGAGCATGCCGTCTTGTAGCTGGTACAAAGAGTCCGTCTTGCCCGGTGATGATGCAGTGTCAGAACAGACGGCCGTCTCACCGCCCTCCACTGATCCTTCAGAGTATTCACCGCCGTGGATGCAGCCTATGAAGGCATGCTTCACGGCAGATTGAACACGGGTGGTCCTTACGCGCTGAGCCATTTCGATGAGGTTGGTGTGGACATCCGGCTCAGGGGCCGACTTGCCGATTCGGCTGATGAAGACGTGAATTCCACCGAAGGGGACCCGGTACCCGTACTCGATTGAGCCGGCCTCGGGGCCCCAGCCTTCGTCGTCGATGTAGAGCTTGTCGCGACGACTCTTGGTCATCCGTCCCACAGCGTATCCCTTGAGCCCTTCGAAGTTGCCCTTCAAGAACTCAAATCCACCGTGCACTGGCCCCATGGCGGGCGCCAGCTGTCGTGGAATTGTCACGACAGATGTCCTAGAGCAAGGACTTAGTCGTAGGGCCATTGCACTAGGAAGCTTAAAGGGGTTAATCGGGACAAAGGAAACGAGAGAGTTTTTATACTAGTTCGGCCCCTTACGATGAAGGTAAAAGCCTACGTCTAGTTGGGATTGGTATTGCTGGGGTTTCGATCTCCAAGAGGTTCAACTCGCCGGCTTGGTTATCGATTTGTTGTTTCTTGCCTTAAGCCGCCACCGGGTTGTCCCCTTATATACATGGGTTGACGCCTGGTGGCATACAGAGTCCCGGCCGGCTCATAATTGTGTCCGGCTCGGTGACTTCCTTTACATACCTTTCTTTACAAGTCTTTCCTTACATACGGAGGTTCATAATATCATGCCTTAAACCGCCTTCAGACCTTTGGGCCTTCTATAAGACTTAATAAACTACAATCTTGAATGTTTATTGGGCTTCTTGCGTAACCCGCCATTGGGGCTGACCCGGCCCCTCCTGGGCGGGTCTCAACTAATAGTAATATCCCCAACACTATGGGAATCGATCTTCTCGAAGATCGAGCAACTCAAGATTAACTCATGGAATGGGACATGATAAAATCTCTTGAGTTGAGACACAAAACACACATCTGGAGCAATGGAAAGAAGCAGATGACAAGGGTTCAATTTGGTAGGAAATAATTCCACGCTTGAGTAAGATGGTGCATGGTTTCAAAGTAGCGAGGAGTTAATTGCCATGATTCCATAACGGGGCACCTTAGGAAAGGTGACTCATAGAATTAATCCCTTAAGTGGAAAAAAGAATTACTTTTGATACATAGATCATTGAACCTCTTCATACCAGACTAAGGCACACAAACGATCGTTTGAAGGAGTCCGAAGGAAATCAGGAATGGCGTACTCAGTTTGGAAGGAAACTAGAGTTACAGGACAACTCAGCAAACGGAAGGCACATTCCAATTGATACCGAGGGTATAACCTAGTGTCTGAGCATGCTTTCAAGAACTTGAGCATTTCCATATTCATCCGGGTTTTACCAACATCTGTGTCTAGGATCCTCGCAACACATCATACTACCACAGCGAATAATGAGGGAGAATGCAGATGCAAAGGAAGACAACACTTTCTCAGATTTCACCTTGACTGGCCAAGGAAACGAAATATGGATGATCGACCGAGAGACATTTTGCACTTCATTTCTAATGTTCTCCGTGATGTACTAGTCACCACGTTCATGCTTAAAAGCATCATCGATACGGTCATCAAGTAAAGGCTGGACTTCGGGAGCATAAACATCCATAAGGATCAACTTTTAGTATAGACCATACAAAATCCTCATGGAGAAGATGGTCAAATTGCTGATTCAAGATACTACAATAATAGATCTTTCGGCTAGGTGTGTCGGTGATAACCCACAAGTATAGTGGATCGCAACAGTTTTCGAGGGTAGAGTATTGAACCCAAAATTATTGATTTGACACAAGGGGAGCCAAAGAATATTCTCAAGTATTAGCAGCTGAGTTGTCAATTCAACCACACTTGGAAACTTAATATCTGCAGCAAGGTATTTAGTAGCAAAATAATATGATAGTTGTGGTAATGGTAGCAAAAGTAATATTTTTGGTTTTATAGTGATTGTAACAGTAGCAATGGAAAAGTAAATAAGCGAAGAACAATATAGGAAAAAATCGTAGGCAATGGATCAGTGATGGATAATTATGTCGGATGGGATCAATCATGCAGGAGTTATATCATAGGGTGACACGGAACTAGCTCCAGTTCATCAATGTAATGTAGGCATGTATTCAGAATATAGTCACGTGCTTATGGAAAAGAATTTGCATGGCATCTTTTGTCCTACCCTCCCGTGGCAGCGGGGTCCTATTGGAAAATAAGGTATATTAAGGCCTCCTTTTAATAGAGTACCGGACCAAAGCATTAACACATAGTGAATACATGAACTCCTCAAACTACGGTCATGACCAGTAAGTATCCCGATTATTCTCACTTCGGGGTTAACGGATGATAACACATAACTGGTGACTATAGAATTGCAAGATAGGATCAAGAACTCACATATATTCATGAAAATATAATAGGTTCAGATCTGAAATCATGGCACTCGGTCCCTACTGACAAGCATTAAGCATAGCAAAGTCATAGAAACATCAATCTCAGAACATAGTGGATACTAGGGATCAAACCCTAACAAAACTAACTTGATTACATGATAAATCTCATCCAACCCATCACCGTCCAGCAAGCCTATGATGGAATTACTCACGCACGGCGGTGAGCATCATGAAATTGGTGATGGAGGAAGGTTGATGATGACGATGGTGATGGATTCCCCTCTCCGGAGCCCCGAACGGACTCCAGATCAGCCCTCCTGAGAGAGTGTAGGGCTTGGCGGTGGCTCCGTATCGTAAAACATGATGAATCCTTCTCTCCGATTTTTCTCTCCCCGAAAATGAATATATGGAGTCAAGATGGACGTGGTGGAGCGTTAGGGGGTCCACAAGGCAGGGGGCGTGCCCCCACCCTCGTGGACAGGGTGTGGGCCCCCTGACATGTATATTTTCGCCAGTATTTTTTATATATTCCAAAAATAATCTCCATTGATTTTCAGGTCATTCCGAGAACTTTTATTTCTGCACAAAAATAACACCAAGGCAATTCTGCTGAAAACAACGTCAGTCCGGGTTAGTTCCATTCAAATCATGCAAGTTAGAGTCCAAAACAAGGCAAAAGTGTTTGGAAAAGTAGATACGACGGAGACATATCAACTCCCCCAAGCTTAAACCTTTGCTTGTCCTCAAGATATTGAGTTGACAAACTGAAAGTGTTAAAGAAAAACTTTTACAAACTCTGTTTTCTCTTGTTGTTGTAAATATGTAAAGCCAGCTTTCAGGTTTTTAGCAAAGAATATGAATTAACCATATTCACAATAACACTTAGGTCTCATGTTTACTCATATCAATGGCATAATCAACTAGCGAGCAATTATAATAAATCTCGGATGACAACACTTTCTCAAAACAATCATAATATGATATAACAAGATGGTATCTCGCTAGCCCTTTCTGAGACCGCAAAACGTAAATGTAGAGCACCTTTAAAGATCAAGGACTGCTAGACATTGTTATTCATGGTAAAAGAGATCCAGTCAAGTCATACTCAATGTAAACTAATAGTAATACATGCAAATGACAACGGTGTTCTCTAACTGGTGCTTTTTAATAAGATGTGACGCCCGGGTAATTAAGCTACAGTGATCCTTTGCTAATGATGCCACATCACCTTGATTATAGTTGCTAATCTCGAGTTAGTTCAAAACCGATTCAAATTCAAAATCAGACAAACAATAAAAGTTTTCAATTATTAAAACTAAAATGTTCGGAGTGAACCAAATATTGCATAGATAATTATGGTGAAGAAACCACACCTTTATAAAATGTTTAAATACCCTTAGGTGAATAAAACAGTAGTAAAAACCAATATTTAAATACTTTTATAATTAACAAAATACTAAATTAAATTGTTTTGGGGTAAAACCTTTTGTTGTAGTGGGTTTTAATGCATTACTAAATTAGGGATCATTTTAATATTAGATAAAACTAAATGAAAAAGAAACTAGAAATAAAACAGAAAATAGAAATAAATAAAAAGTAAAAAGAAAACAACACAAAAAGAAACCCCCTAACCCCTGGGCCAACCGGCCCAGCTGCCGGCTGGCCAGCCCAAAAGGCCCAACCGGCCGAACCCACCCCCACTCCCTTATCCCGAAACCCTAACCCCCCCTACCGCTCTCCCACTCCCCCCCCACGACGCCACACCCCACTCCCCCACTTCCTTGTCTGGATCGGGAGGAGCCCGATCCCATCGCCCGCTCCCGACGCCTGCCGCCGCGGCCACCTCGCCTACGCCGGAGCAACCCCGCCGGCCTGCCTCCCCTACGATGCGCCGTCTCCATCCTCCTCCTCGACCTCCATTGCCCCGTGCCCTACTCCTCCTCTGTGAGCTCCCCCTCCCTCCTCTCTCTATCGTGGCCTCCTTGCCCTCGCCGCACTCCGCCCCTGGCCTCCTCCTCCTCATGTTGCTCCTGCCTCGGGCCGCCGTCGTTCGCCACCGCGTGCCCGCCCACTGCCGCTGTTGCCCGCTGCGGGCTCGGCCGTGCGCCCGCGTCGCCCTGCCCCTGCTGCTGGTTCTCCTCTGCTCCGCGCCCTGCTTGCCGGCCCGCTGCTCTGCCGCTGCCACCGAGGCCTGCGACCGATGCTGCCGCCCGCCGCCTGGCTCCACCGCGCCACCCCCTGCCTGGCGCCCGTCTGCGCAGCCCACTCCGGCGCCGCCTCGCTTGCTCCTGGCCGCTCCCCTGCAAGCCACCGTCGCTGCTTGTCGTCGCCTCCTGCTCTGCTGCGTACGCCGATCCACCGCAGACCTCGCCGTGATGTCGAGGCCTCGTGCTCGCCACCGCCCCCCTGCTTGTTTCCTGCCACCGCCACCGCAACCCTCCCCCCGGCGTTCCTCTCCGGCGACCACCCGCGCCTCGTCGCCGGCCACTGCCTCACGGTCGCGGCCACTTCCGCCCGCCATGGGCCGCGTCGTGCGTTTGGCCACCGCTCGGGCTGTGGTTGCGCCCGCAGCGCCCGCCCCGTTAAGGCCCCTGTGCCTATGACATGTGGGCCCAGCGCCCTGAGAACGATTAAAAAAGGGATTTAAAAAAATAATTAATAAAATAATTAATTTATTAATTAAATAATTAATCTTAATTAATTAATGAAAGAGTTAATTAAACTAATTAATCCTGATTAGATTAACCTAATCAATTAACTAAACCCTAATTAACCTAACAGAGTATGACAGATGGGTCCCACTGGACCCATGCGTCAGTTTGACCCAGTCAACCACTGTTGACTGCTGACGTCAGCATGACATCATGCTGATGTCATAAACCCAATTTCGAATTAAATTAAATAATTAATTAAATTCCAAAAATTAATAAAATCTTTAGAAATTCGTATCTTTTAATCCGTAACTCAGATTAAATTATTTTCAACATGAAAGTTGCTCAGAACGAGGAGACGAATTCGGATAGGCAGCCCGTTCGTCCGCCACGCATCCCTAGCATAGCGAACATGCAACTTTCCCCCTCCGGTTCATCTGTCCGAAAACGTAAAACACCGGGAATACTTTCCCGGATGTTTTCCCCCTTCACCGGTACCACCTCGTACCGCGTTAGGGCACACCTAGCATCACGCTTTGTCATATCATGCATCGTCATGCATTTGTTTGCATTATATTTATTGTTTCTTCCCCCTCTTCTCTCGCTAGACACCGAGACCGACACCGCTGCTACCCAGTTTGACTACGGTGTTGACAACCCCTCTCTCTTGCCAGAGCAACCAGGCAAGCCCCCCCTTCGATCACCAGATATCGCCTACTCTTCTCTCTACTGCTTGCATTAGACTAGTGTAGCATGTTACTGCTTTCCGTTAATCCTATTTTGATGTATAGCCTGTCATTGTTGCTCCAGCTGTTGGTACCTTACCTGCAATCCTAAATGCTTAGTATAGGATGCTAGTTTACCATCAGTGGCCCTACATTCTTGTCTGTCTGCCATGCTATACTATCGAGCCGTGATCACTTGGGAGGTGGTCACGGGTATATACTTATACATAATATATGATACTTGTGGTGATTAAAGTCGGGTCGGCTCGTAGGAGTACCCGCGAGTGATTCCGATGTTGGGGGCTGAAGGGGCAGGTGGCTCCATCCCGGTAGAGGTGGGCCTGAGTTCCCGAAGGCCCCCGACAGTTACTTTGTGCCGGAGCGATAGGGCAGGTTGAGACCACCTAGTAGAGAGGTGGCCTGGCCCTGGTCGGCGTCCGTGGTTATTTCAAAATAACACGCTTAACGAGATCTTGGTATTTGATCTGAGTCTGGCTACTGGCCTATACACACTAACCATCTACGCGGGGACAGTTATGGGCACTCGACGTCGTGGTATCAGCCGAAGCCTTCATGATGTCAGCGACTGAGCGGCGCACACCGGGTTGGACCGCGTAACGCAACTTCCTTTGTAATGGAGGTTGCTAGGTCTGCTCTCCGGCCGCGTACGCAACGTGCAGGTGTGCAATGGGCGATGGGCCCAGACCCCTGCGCCATAGGATTTAGACCGGTGTGCTGACCTCTCTTTTGAGCCTAGGTAGGGCTGCGACGTGTTGATCTTCCGAGGCCGGGCATGACCCAGAAAAGTGTGTCCGGACAAAGGGGATCGAGCGTGTTGGTAAATGTAGTGCACCCCTACAGGGAAGTTAATCTATTCGAATAGTCGTGTCCCTCGATAAAAGGACGACCCGGAGTTGTACCTTGACCTTATGACAACCAGAACTGGATACTTAATAAAACACACCCTTCCAAGTGCTAGATACAACCGGTGATCGCTCTCTCACAGGGCGACGAAGGGAGGATCATTGGTTAGGATTATGCTATGCGATGATACTTGGTGAACTTACCATCTACTCTCTTCTCCTGCTGCAAGATGGAGGTTACCAGAAGCGTAGTCTTTGATAGGACTAGCTACCCCCCTCTTATTCCGGCATTCTGCAGTTCAGTCCACATATGATAGCCTTTTCCATTTGATACCAATGCATACATATGTAGTGTAGCTCCTTGCTTGCAAGTACTTTGGATGAGTACTCACGGTTGCTTTGCTCCCCCTTTTCCCCCTTTCTATACTCGGTTGTTGCGACCAGACGTTGGAGCCCAGGAGCCAGACGCCACCGTCGACGACTACTACTACTACTACTCGGGAGGTGCCTACTACTACGTGCAGCCCGCTGACGACGACCAAGATTAGTTTAGGAGGATCCCAGGCAGGAGGCATGCACCTCTTTTGATCTGTATCCCAGTTTGTGCTAGCCTTCTTAAGGCAAACTTGTTTAGCTTATGTCTGTACTCAGATATTGTTGCTTCCGCTGACTCGTCTTTGATCGAGCTCTTGTATTCGAGCCCTTGAGGCCCCTGGCTTGTAATATGATGCTTGTATGACTTATTTTATTTGTAGAGTTGTGTTGTGATATCTTCCCGTGAGTCCCTGATCTTGATCGTACACGTTTGCATGTATGATTAGTGTACGGTCAAATCGGGGGCGTCACATAAGAGGATGATGACTCAGCAAAAAAGTAAATAGATAGGCCCTTCTCAAAGGGAAGGATGGATTTGTAGAGATGCCAGAGCTCGATTTTGAAATAGAGATGAATAATATTTTGAGCGGTATACTTTCATTGTCAACATAACAACCTAGAGATCTCGATATCTTCCATGCTACACACATTATAGGCGGTTCCCAAGCAGAATGGTAAAGTTTATACTCCCCCACCACCAACAAGCATCAATCCATGGCTTGCCCGAAACAACGGGTGCCTCCAACTAACAACAATCCTAGAGGAGTTTTGTTTGCAATTATTTTGATTTGATTTGAGCATGGGACTGGGCATCCCGGTGACTGATACATCTCCAACGTATCTATAATTTTTGATTTTTCCATCCTATTATATTATCAACCTTGCATGTTTTATATGCTATTTTATATGATATTTGGGACTAACCTATTAACCTATAGCCCAGTGCCAATTTCTGTTTTTTCCTTATTATAGAGTATTGTAGAAAAGGAAAATGAAACGGAGTCCTATTGACCTGAAACTTCACGGAACTTATTTTTGGACCAGAAGAAGCCCACGGAGTATCAGAGTTGGACCAGGAGAGTCCCGGGCTGCCCACGAGGGTGGTGGGTGCGCCCTCCCCCCTAGGCGCGCCCCCTGCCTCGTGGACAGCCCGGAGGTCCACCGACGTACTTCTTCCTCCCATATATACCCATATACCCTAAAAACTTCGAGGAGCACAATAGATCGGGAGTTCCGCCGCCAGAAGCCTCCGTAGCCACCGAGAACCAATCTAGACCCGTTCCGGCACCCTGCCGGAGGGGGGAATCCCTCTCCGGTGGCCATCTTCATCATCCCGGTGCTATCCATGACGAGGAGGGAGTAGTTCTCCCTCAGGGCTGAGGGTATGTACCAGTAGCTATGTGTTTGATCTCTCTCTCTCGTGTTCTTGAGGTGGTACGATCTTGATGTATCGCGAGCTTTGCTATTATATTTGGATCCTATGATGTTTCTCCCCCTCTACTCTCTTGTAATGGATTGAGTTTTCCATTTGAACTTATCTTATCGGATTGAGTCTTTAAGGATTTGAGAACACTTGATGTATGTCTTGCGTGGGATACCCGTGGTGACAATGGGGTATTCTATTGATCTACTTGATGTCTGTTTTGGTGATCAACTTGCGGGTTCCGTGACCTTGGGAATCTATGCATAGGGGTTGGCACACGTTTTCGTCTTGACTCTCCGGTAGAAACTTTGGGGCACTCTTTGAGGTTCTATGTGTTGGTCGAATAGATGAATTGGAGATTGTGTGATGCATATCGTATAATCATACCCACGGATACTTGAGGTGACATTGGAGTATCTAGGAGACATTAGGATTTTGATTGATTTGTGTCTTAAGGTGTTATTCTAGTACGAACTCTAGGGCTGTTTGTGACACTTATAGGAATAGCCCAATGGATTGATTGGAAAGAATAACCTTGAGGTGGTTTCGTACCCTACCATAATATCTTCGTTTCCTCTCCACTATTAGTGACTTTGGAGTGACTCTATGTTGCATGTTGAGGGATAGTTATGTGATCCAATTATGTTATTATTGTTGAGGGAACTTGCACTAGCGAAAGTATGAACCCTAGGCCTTGTTTCAATGCATTGCAATACCGTTTGTGCTCACCTTTATCATTAGTTACCTTGCTGTTTTTATAATTTTAGATTACAAAAACCTATATCTACCATCCATATTGCACTTGTATCACCATCTCTTCGCCGAACTAGTGCACCTATACAATTTACCATTGTATTGGGTGTGTTGGGGACACAAGAGACTCTTTGTTATTTGGTTGCAGGGTTGCTTGAGAGAGACCATCTTCATCCTACGCCTCCTACGAATTGATAAACCTTAGGTCATCCACTTGAGGGAACTTTGCTACTGTCCTACAAACCTCTGCACTTGGAGGCCCAACAACGTCTACAAGGAGAAAGTTGTGTAGTAGACATCAAGCTCTTTTCTGGCGCCGTTGCCGGGGTGGTTAGCGCTTGAAGGTATATCTTTAGATCTTGCAATCGAATCTTTTGGTTTCTTGTTTTAGCACTAGTTTAGTTTATAAAAGAAAACTACAAAAAAATGGAATTGAGTTTTCCTCATACGCTTCATATTTTTAATATCTTTCGTGAGTATGATGGAAAGGAAAATTGTGCCAAAGTGTTAGAAGAAGAATGCATTAAAATGTTTGGCACTAAATATTTGAATGATGAGCATGATTGCAATGTTGTTAGTATGAATTCCTTGAATATCCATGATGCTAATGATATGCAAAGCCACAAGTTTGGGGAAGCTATGTTTGATGAAGATGATATTTTTTTTGTCCCCCAAGTTTTGATATGCAAATTTGTTATGATGATAGCATGCCTCCTACTTATGATGATTATATTGATGAAAGTGGATTTGGAGATGTCATGACTTTATTTTGTGATGAATCCACTATTCCGGAAGAGGTTCCAATTGATTATGAGAACAAAGTTGCTATCTATGATGATTCTTGTGATGACTTGTATGCTATAAAGAGTAACTATATCCATGAAACCTGTCATCATTATTTTAGTTTTCAATTGGATTATGCCTCACATGATAATTATTTTGTTGAGTTTGCTCCCGCTACTATTCATGAGAAGAAATTTGCTTATGTGGAGAGTAGTAAAAATTCTATACTTGTAGATCATGAAAAGAATGCTTTAGGTTCTGGATATATTGTTGAATTCATTCATGATGCTACTGAAAATTATTATGAAGGAGGAATATATGCTTGTAGGAATTGCAATAATATCAAGTTTCCTCTCTATGTGCTTAAAGTTTTGAAGTTATGCTTGTCTTGCCTTCCTATGCTAGTTGATTATTGTTCCCATAAGTTGTTTGCTCACAAAATACCTATGCATAGGAAGAGGGTTAGACTTAAATGTGCTACTCATATTCTTCATGATGTTCTCCTTATGTTACCATTATTATCTTTTATGTGAGCATCATTGAAATCATCATGCCTAGCTAGGGGCGTTAAATGATAGCGCTTGTTGGGAGGCAACCCAACTTTATTTTTGTTCCTTGATTTTTTCTCCTGTTTATCAATAAATAAATAATTTTTCTATCCTCTGTTATGATTGAGTTTTTATGTTTTAATTAGTGTCTGTGCCAAGTAGAACCGTTGGGAAGACTTGGGGAAAGTCTTTGTGATCATGCTGTAAAAAACAGAAACTTTAACGCTCACGAGAATTGCTGCCATTTTTATTGAAGAGTGATATTTAGTTAATTCCTTTTGAAGATGATTAATAGATAAATTCCTCAGGTCCAGCAATTTAGTTTAGAATTTTTGGGGTTCCAGAAGTTTGCGTTAGTTACAGATTACTTCAGACTGTTCTATTTTTGACAGATTCTGTTTTCATGTGTTGTTTACTTATTTTGATGAATCTATGGCTAGTAAAAGAGTTTATAAACCATACAGAAGTTGGAATACAGTAGGTTTAACACCAATATAAATAAAGAATGAGTTCATTACAGTACCTTGAAGTGGTGTTTTGTTTTCTTTCACTAACGGAGCTTACGAGTTTTCTGTTAAGTTTTGTGTTGTGAAGTTTTCAAGTTTTGGGTAAAGATTCGATGGACTATGGAATAAGGAGTGGCAGGAGCCTAAGATTGGGGATGCCCAAGGCACCCCAAGGTAATATTCAAGGAAAACCAAGAACCTAAGCTTGGGCATGCCCCGGAAGACATCCCATCTTTCGTCTTCGTTCATCGGTAACTTTACTTGGAGCTATATTTTTATTTACCACATGATATGTGTTTTGCTTGGAGCGTCATTTTATTTTTGCTTGCTGTTTGAATAAAGTACCAAGATCTGAAATTCTTAAATGTTAGATAGTCATCACATAGTTGCATAATTATTCGACTGCTCATTGATCTTCACTTATATCTTTTGGAGTAGTTTGTCATTTGCTCTAGTGATTCACTTATATCTTTTAGAGCATGGTGGTGGTTTTATTTTATAGAAATAATTGGTCTCTCATGCTTCACTTATATCATCTTGAGTGTATCTAAACAGCATGGTAGTTTTCTTTGGTTATGAATTTAGTCCTAATATGATGGGCATCCAAGAGGGATATAATAAAAACTTTCATATAAAGTGCATTGAATACTGTGAGAAGTTTGATACTTGATGATTGTTTTGAGATATGAAGATGGTGATATTAGAGTCATGCTAGTTGAGTAGTTGTGAATTTGAGAGATACTTGTGTTGAAGTTTGTGATTCCCGTAGCATGCACATATGGTGAACCGTTATGTGATGAAGTCGGAGCATGATTTATTTATAGATTGTCTTCCTTATGAGTGGAGGTCGGGGATGAGCGATGGTATTTTCCTACCAATATATCCCCCTAGGAGCATGTGCATAGTACTTTGTTTCGATAACTAATAGATTTTTGCAATAAGTATGTGAGTTCTTTATGACTAATGTTGAGTCCATGGATTATACGCACTCTCACCCTTCCACCATTGCTAGCCTCTCTAGTACCGCGCAACTTTCGCCGGTACCTTAAAACCCACCATATACCTTCCTCAAAACAGACACCATACCTACCTATTATGGCATTTCCATAGCTATTCCAAGATATATTGCCATGCAACTTTGCACAGTTCCGCTTATTATGACACGCTCCATCATTGTCATACTGCTTTGCATGATCATGTAGTTGACATCGTATTTGTGGCAAAGCCACCATTCATAATTCTTTCATACATGTCACTCGTGATTCATTGCACATCCCGGTACACCACCGGAGGCATTAATATAGACTGGGAAGCGACCAGCTAGAGAGCGACAACAGTCATGAACATGCATTTGAATTAATCATCACTGAATGCAAGCATGAGTAGGATATAATTCACCATGAACATAAATATCGTAGAGGCTATGTTGATTTTGTTTCAACTACATGCGTAAACATGTGCCAAGTCAAGCCACTTGAATCGTTCAAAGGAGGATACCACCCCATCATACCACATCACAACCATTTTAATAGCATGTTGACACGCAAGGTAAACCATTATAAACTCCTAGCTAATTAAGCATGGCATAAGCAACTATAATCTCTAATTGTCATTGCAAACATGTTTCATTCATAATAGGCTGAATCAGGAACGATGAACTAATCATATTTACAAAAACAAGAGAGGTCGAGTTCATACCATCTTTTGTCATCTCAATCAGTTCATCATATATCGTCATTATTTCCTTTCACTTGCACGACCGAATAGTGTGGATAACAATAATGGTTTACGTGCATTGGACTAAGCTGGAATATGCAAGCATTCAACTCAAGAGAGAAGACAAGGTAATATGGGATCTCTATTAGATCAACAATAATGCATAAGAGAGCCACTCAACATGTTCATTATGGTCTTCTCCTCTCGGCCACCAAAGGAAAGCAATAAAACAAACTATTTACACGGGAAAGCTCCCAACAAGCAAAAGAAGGACGGGAAATCTTTTTGGGTTTTCTTTTTAATTACTACTACTACAAGCATGAAAAGTAAAATAACTAAAAGCTACAACTATTTTTTTGGTTTTTCTTAAGGTTTTTCAAACACACAAGAAGAAAGCTTAAAAAGAAAATAAACTAGCATGGATGATACAATAAAAAAGTATGAGCACCAACAACTGGCATGAGTGTGTGAACATGAATGTAATGTCGGTGAGAGATACGTACTCCCCCAAGCTTATGCTTTTGGCCTAAGTTGGTCTATGCCCATGGATCAAAACTGTAGTGGGGGTTGTACTGAGAAGGGTCCTCAGGTTGCCACTGGTTGGCGATCTCCTCTGGATTACATTGATAAACAGACTGACGGTGAGGATCAGATGGTGGCTCCGGCTCTGCGGCTGACATCTGGCTCCGGTAGGCATGAATGGCCTCCGGCAGAACAAGGTACATGCCCGAAAATATGTTGAACAAAGAGGGCGCAGGCAAGGTAATAAACTCACGATAATTTTTGTTAAATATCAACTTATATTTGAGTGTGTTATTCTTATCCTTAACAATAAACTCATGTGCTACCATACCCTTATAACCTAGAACAATAGGAGGCAACAACTTTTCCTCTTTTTCATAATGCCTCATAGGTATGTTAAAGTGTGCAGCAAGGCGCGAGGCAAAGATGCCTCCGAGGATGGGGTCCTTAGTACGATTCAGATTTAACCGTTTAGCAACAATAGCGCCTAAACTGAAAGTAGTATCATGAAACAAGGCATGGCACAAAATAACAATATTAGGAGCACTAAGGTTTCCACAGTTCCCGCGACCAATTAAGCATCTACTAGCAAATATTGCGAAGTAACGTAGAGCAGGAAAATGTATGCTAGTGATTTTTGCATCGGAAACTTTCCTCGTTTCCCCTACAACAATTGTATCAATAAATCCCTCCACATCATTACGATGTGGTTCCTCTATGCTGCCCTCAAAGGGTATTAAACAAACCCGGCAAAAATCATAAAATGACATCTCCTTATGCTCATCATATAAATAAAATTCCACCGAAGGTGGTGATCTCCTAGCATGGAAATGAAAATTTTGCACAAAGATATTGGTGAGTAAGAGATACTGTTCACGCTGATCATGGAGGAAGGCAGTGATGCATTCATTCTCAGCCAAATGATGAAAATCCTCATAAATCCCAGCTTCTCTCAAGAACTCATCACAAGGCAATTCACACGGCCGAACCTCCGCAGTACGAGGGAGATTATACTTGGGCTTCTTGTTCTCCTCACTTTGCTTATCCTTCGAGCTTCGGCTCGATGAGCCCCTCAAAGATCTCTTCATCTTTTTCTTAAAATTTCTGAAATTTTTAGTAACTTAAAATAAAAGTGAACCAAACTCAACAAAATTGATAGCAACTACTCCTACAAGTACCTAGAGGCTATATCATGCATTAAAACTACTTTTGACCACATAAATTCGACATGCAAGCTCAAGAATAGGGTCACCTAAGCATCAAAAATTTGCAATAAATAAAGCACTAGAACAAAAACTAATTGGACCATTGGAGGAGTCACATACCGAAGAACAATCCCCCAAAGCAGTTTTGTGAATGGAACTTTGAGCAAGGAGATCGAAAATGGCAGCAAGATGAGCAAGAGCTCGGGTTTGAGCTGGTGGATGATTTTTTTTCTGGAGCAAGACGAAGTGTGTGGGTGCAAGGATAAGTGGAGGGACCAACGTGGGGTCCACGAGGCAGGGGGGCGCGCCCAGGGGGTGGGCGTGCCCTCCACCCTCATGGGCACGTGGCTACTCCCCCTGTTGTGTCCTCAGTGCCTAAAATCCTCAAATATTCTAGAAAAAATCATATTTCATTTTTAGGGAATTTGGAGAACTTTTATTTTCGGGTTATTTTTTATTGCATGGATAATTCAGAAAACAGACAGAAAATACTATTTTTTTTCTTTATTTAATATAAATAACAAAAAGTAGAAAGTGGTTACAGAGAGTTGTGTTTTCTAAATTCATCCATCTCGTGCTCATCAAAAGGAATCCACTAACAAGGTTGATCAGGTCTTGTTAACAAACTCATTTCGAATAACATGAAACCGGAGAATTTTCGAATAACACTAGGTTACCTCAACGGGGATATGCATGTCCCCAACAATAAGAATATCATATTTCTTCTTGACAGTAGGAAGAGGAAATTCAAAACCTCCAATAGTGATTGTTGAAATTTTTCCAATAGAATTGATACTGTGGACTTGAGGTTGTTTCCTCGGAAAGTGTACCGTGTGCTCATTACCATTAACATAAAAAGTGACATTGCCTTTGTTGCAATCAATAACAGCCCCTGCAGTATTCAAAAAGGGTCTACCAAGGATAATTGACATACTATCGTTCTCGGGAATATCAAGAATAACAAAGTCCGTTAAAATAGTAACATTTGCAACCACAACAGGCACATCCTCACAAATACCGACAGATAGCAGTTTATTTATCAACCATTTGCAAAGATATTTCAGTAGGTGTCAACTTATTCAAATCAAGTATACAATATAAAGAGAGAGGCATAACACTGGCTCCAAGATCACACAAAGCAATTTTAACATAGTTTCTTTTAATGGAGCATGGTATAGTTGGTACTCCTGGATCTCCAAGTTTCTTTGGTATTCCACCCTTAAAAGTGTAATTAGCAAGCATGGTGGAAATTTCAGCCTCTGGTATCTTTCTTTTATTTGTAACAATATCCTTCATATATTTAGCATAAGGGTTCATTTTAAGCATATCAGTCAAATGCATATGCAAAAAGATAGGTGTAATAATTTTAGCAAAGCGCTCAAAATCCTCATCATCCTTTTTCTTAGATGGTTTAGGAGGAAAAGGCATGGGTTTCTGAACACATGGTTCTCTTTCTTTACCGTTTTTCCTAGCAACGAAGTCTCTCTTCTCATAACGTTGATTCTTTGATTGTGGGTTATCAAGATCAACAGTAGGTTCAATCTCTACATCATTATCATTGCTAGGTTGAGCGTCAACATGAGCATGATCATTAACATTATCACTAGGTTCATGTTCATTACCAGATTGTGTTTCAGCATCAGAAATAGAAATATCATTGGGATTCTCAGGTGTGTCAACAACTGGTTCACTAGAAGCTTGCAAGGTCCTATCATTTTTCTTTTTCTTCTTCTTAGAAGGACTAGGTGCATCAACATTAGTTCTCTGAGAATCTTGCTCAATTCTCTTAGGATGTCCTTCAGGATACAAAGGTTCCTGAGTCATTTTACCACCTCTAGTCATAACTCTAACATCATTATCATTTTTCTTATTATTTAATTCATTGAGCAAATCATTCTAAGCCTTAAGTACTTGTTCTACTTGAGTGATAACCATAGAAGCATGTTTACTAATAAGTTTAAGTTCACCTTTAACTCTAGACATATAATCACTCAAGTGTTCAAGCATATCAGCATTGCATTTCAATTTTCTACCAACATAAGCATTGAAGTTTTCTTGTTTAACCATAAAGTCAGCAAACTCATCCAAACATTGGCTAGCAAACTTAGTAAATGGGATTTCGCATTTATCGAATCTATAGAGAGAATTTACCTTTACTACCTGTGTCGGGTTATCAAGACCATGTATTTCTTCAATAGGTGGTAAATTTTTAACATCTTCAGCTTTAATACCTTTTTCTTTCATAGATTTCTTTGCCTCTTGCATATCTTCAGGACTAAGAAATAGAATACCCCTTTTCCTCGGAATTGGCTGAGGAGTTGGTTCAGGAAGTGTCCAATTATTTTCATTTGTCAACATATTATTCAATAGCGATTCAGCTTGATCAACCGTTCTTTTCCTAAAAACACAACCAGCACAACTATCCAGGTAGTCTCTGGAAGCATCGGTTAGTCCATTATAAAAGATATCAAGTATTTCATTTTTCTTGAGAGGATGATCATGCAAAGAATTATGTAATCGGAGAAGCCTCCCCTAAGCTTGTTGGAGACTCTCTTCTTCAATTTGCACAAAATTATATATTTCCCTTAAAGCAGCTTGTTTCTTATGAGGGGGGATATTTAGCAGAGAAGTAATAAATCATATCCTGGGGACTACGCACACAACCAGGATGAAGAGAATTAAACCATGTTTTAGCATCACCCTTTAATGAGAACGGAAACAACTTAAGGATAAAGTAATAGAAAGTTTTCTCATCATTAGTGAACAAGGTGGCTATGCCATTTAATTTAGTAAGATGTGCCACAACAGTTTCAGATTCATAGACATAAAAAGGATCAGATTCAACCAAAGTAATTAACTCAGGATCGACAGAGAAATCATAATCCTTATCAGTTATAAAGATAGGTGAAGTAGCAAAAGCAAGGTCATATTTCATTCTAGCATTCAAAGACTTTTCTTTATGCTTAGCCAATAATTTCTTAAGATCAGATCTATCATTGCAAGCTAAGAAGTGTCTAGCAGTTTCTTCATCCATAACATAACCGTCAGGCATAATAGGCAATTCATATCTAGGGGGAGAATCTTCATCATCAATTTCATTAATATTATCAGGTTCAATAATTTCATTCTCTCTAGCCCTAGCCAGTTGTTCATCAAGAAATTCACCTAGTGGCACAGTATTATCAAGCATAGAAGTAGTTTCATCATAAGTATCATGCAAAGCAGAAGTGGCATCATCAATAACATGCGACCTATCAGAATCAATAGCAGGTGTAGGTGTCGCAAGTTTACTCAAAACAGAAGGCGAATCAAGTGCAGAGCTAGATGGCAGTTCCTTACCTCCCCTCATAGTTGAGGGAAAAATCTTGGTTCTTTGATCTTTCAAGTTCTTCATAGTGACTAGCAGATATAAATCCCAAGTGACTCAAAGAATAGAGCTATGCTCCCCGGCAACGGCGCCAGAAAATAGTCTTGATAACCCACAAGTATAGGGGATCGCAACAGTTTTCGAGGGTAGAGTATTGAACCCAAAATTATTGATTCGACACAAGGGGAGCCAAAGAATATTCTCAAGTATTAGCAGCTGAGTTGTCAATTCATCCACACTTGGAAACTTAATATCTGCAGCAAGGTATTTAGTAGCAAAATAATATGATAGTTGTGGTAACGGTAGCAAAAGTAATATTTTTGGTTTTATAGTGATTGTAACAGTAGCAATGGAAAAGTAAATAAGCAAAGAACAATATAGGAAAAACTCGTAGGCAATGGATCAGTGATGGATAATTATGTCGGATGGGATCAATCATGCAGGAGTTATATCATAGGGTGACACAGAACTAGCTCCAGTTCATCAATGTAATGTAGGCATGTATTTCGAATATAGTCATACGTGCTTATGGAAAAGAACTTGCATGACATGTTTTGTCCTACCCTCCTGTGGCAGCGGGGTCCAATTGGAAACTAAGGGATATTAAGTCCTTTTAATAGAGTACCGGACCAAAGCATTAACACATAGTGAATACATGAACTCCTCAAACTACGGTCATCACCGGTAAGTATCCCGATTATTGTCACTTCGGGGTTAACGAATCATAACACATAACAGGTGACTATAGACTTGCAAGATAGGATCAAGAACTCACATATATTCTTGAAAACATAATAGGTTCAGATCTAAAATCATGGCATTCGGGCCCTAGTGACAAGCATTAAGCATAGCAAACTCATAGCAACATCAATCTCAGAACATAGTGGATACTAGGGATCAAACCCTAACAAAACTAACTTGATTACATGATAAACCTCATCCAACCCATAACCGTCCAGCAAGCCTACGATGGAATTACTCACGCACGGCGGTGAGCATCATGAAATTGGTGATGGAGGAAGGTTGATGATGACAATGGCGATGGATTCCCCTCTCCGGAGCCCCGAACGGACTCCAGATCAACCCTCCCGAGAGAGTTTAGGGCTTGGCGGCGGCTCCGTATCGTAAAACACGATGAATCCTTCTCTCTGATTTTTGTCTCCCCGAAAGTGAATATATGGAGTTAAGATGGACGTTGGTGGAGCGTCAGGGGCCCATGAGGCAGGGGCGCGCCCAGGGGGTAGGCGCGCCCCCCACCCTCGGGGACAGGGTGTGGGTCCCCTGACGTGGTTCTTTTCGCTAGTATTTTTTATATATTCCAAAAATAATCTCCATTGATTTTCAGGTCATTCCGAGAAGTTTTATTTCTGCACAAAAATAACACCAAGGCAATTCTGCTGAAAATTGCGTCAGTCCGGGTTAGTTCCATTCAAATCATGCAAGTTAGAGTCCAAAACAAGGGCAAAGATGTTTGGAAAAGTAGATACGATGGAGACATATCAGTCGGGCAAAACATCAACCTTGCCAGAGCCTACATCATAGATCTTGGAAAAGTTCCAACCATCATATCTTCCTAAGATTCAGATCTGGTTGGTAACAGGATATTTCAGACAACATGACCGGAAAAGAAAGTTTCCAACACAAATTGACGGGAAGACATTGTGAGATTCTCAAGAAATGAACTACGATAGCAAGATCCAAACATGAGCTCGATTGTAAGATACATGTGAACACACTATTCAAAACAAGCGTGACCACATAGAAGTCTTACAGCAAAACACTATGGAGTTCTGGTTGGGAGCCATCTTCAAGGATATCGGAGTCTTGTGCATGATCTAGAATTAACACAACAGACTCCTTTTCCTTGAACAAATCAGTCAGTGGCTTGGTGTGCTAGGAAACACATATGGAATGGAGGCGGCCAACCTGTCAAACCTTAGAGTACTTCACACATATGCATGACTAACTTGGGATGATTCCAGAGGAAGAAAAAACAATATTTCTCGGATTCATGGCGGCAACTTGCATAGAATGCACATGAATTCGAGGAAGTCACTTCTTCCATCCAAGCATAAGCTTCATGAATAGGACACAAAGAAAATGCTTACACAAGTTTCCAACACTAGCTTAATGTTCAACATGGATCATGGAGAAGATAAAATGTTGTTGATGGTCTCAACAACAAGTCATCCAGATTTCCATGAAGATGGAATTCCACAACTATGTGAACAAGGCGATAGTATTGGTCAGACCATAGGATATAACGATGTATGCTCGAGGAAATAACCACGAGTAAGACAACATTGCAAACATCATTGGTTTTGATTTGATTTGATTTGATGATAACCCATACTCAAAACAAAGATTTCATAAGACAATGGGTCTAACAATTGATCGTGAGAATATCATCTTTCTTCAACGCACACACACAAAAGATATCCCATAGAGATGAACTAAGTTAGGCAAAGCTTTTATCCTCCAACTCCCCAAGTTGTTGTTTAGCTTAACCAACTAGCTCAAGGGTATCCAACACAGATTATTGGAGAAGAGGTGGTTTATAGGGAAACCATTTGATCAAGATCTCAACATAACAGCCAGGGGACAACCTAGTAATACTTTCAAGAGGATAGTCAGAAAATTATGAGCCACCGATATGTTATGATGCTCGAGAACAATCTTGATTTTTAGGGCAAGACGATATGGTCAAATAAGCAAGGGATTGACACAATCCTAACTCGTTGATCGAAGAATGCACCAGGAAATATGGACTAGGTAGCACGATCAATCTTAGTATGATGATTCAATAGCCAACATGCTAAGAATGAGATTATTGTCCCTTAACTGCCAAGCAACAGAGTTACTAGGAGTATTGATTTCACACATCACTATTCACCTATCAGCATTCCGGTTACAATAACACGAAAACCGAGGGATGAATAACTATGGCGAGAAGGATCACTATGGCAAGAATTCGTAAGAGGTTGTGCAGTTCCAATGATATTACCGACATAAAAAGGTTAGCACTCCAAGGTAGACCAGGAAAAAAGCTGGTTTGGCATTTTGATTTGCAAAATACAACTTTTTTGTAGTCATTCCGAAATAGAATGGCTTGACGGGCCACAAGAATATTACGCATCGATGAACACAAATGCACACATACTCTTGGCGATCAAATGATAGATGATGGTTGGAATACAACTGAAAATGGACAACTCAAGGAGCATATAACTTGCTGAGTTGTGGACGCATAGATTAGTATGTCGAACCAAGTTCAACAGGTTTCTTCCGGATAACCCATGCAGAAAGGTAGGATTGGCAGAGTCACAAATGTAACAGAGAACTCATCAAAAGCACTCTTATTGTGATCCTTTGGTTCAGGAGAATTTCTACCATGAGGGTTCATGGTATTTGGAAGAACGATATACCACAAACCTTGAGGACTATCGCAAAGGTTACTAATATTCTAAAGGAATGAGCAACACTATCAACATGGAGTAAGTAGAGTGAATATTGGGTTCAAGGACCCAAGAAAAGAATACCTAATACCTAATAACATCACGAGATGCTTTCGAGAATGATGGTCAGAATCATCACACTGGGCATACAAGGCATGGCTCGATTATTATGTAGTTTTCTAAGATACCCTAATGTCACAATAATTGCTTCGACATATATACCGAGGCAATGAAGTACCTCAACACACTAGTTAGTGTGGTTAATCTGGCCCAAAGGAATGTCGGGAATGGAAAGAAGGGAGTTGCAAATGCATCATACTATTTAGAAACCTGGGATGACTTGGACAACATAATGGCTGTAAATGCTCAAAATATTTGAGACATCCTGCAAAATGGTGGCATAACCACTCAGCATCAAACTATCACGGTTCCGAGACCAACTGTTAACACACAGAAGTACTAGAAATTGAACTGAGAGGTGAATCCATCATTCCTATAAGTCTGCGGATTAGCAACACGTGATCCTGATAGACATAAGAGAAAGCCTAGTTCGTTAACCCCGTAGGAAAGATATGATGACTCGGATCAGAAGGGCATAAGGTATAAGGAGTAAAAAGAGCCTTATGTTCCCATCCACAATCAATTCCCTAATATAACTAAAGCATTTCTAGACTCAACTTCGACCAATTTGGCCTAGTAATCCTACAGGAAGTCAGGCTCTGATACCAATGATGTCCGGACCCCGATCCTAAGTCACACCGATCTAGCATGTAACACATCATATCACTTTGCGGCCTCATGCACGGTATCCCCACGGGTGCAATCTTACCTGGCCCGGGACCATTTGCACCTTTTGGCTCATGTATATCATAGTGTCGCTAGCATCCATACGACAGGGAACCCGAGCCAACATGACTAGTCGTAAACCCAAGGTGGCACAAACTTAGAGGGACATGCATACATAACCCAGCAATGAACGTGTCGGTCATCACTGTATGAACCCAAGTCCTAGCAAGCTACAAGGACTTGAAGGAACAACGCATGACATTTCCCCTAAGGGACAGACACATGAACAAAGAAGGATACATGACGGCCAACCTAAGTGTTCCGGAGCAATAGCGCGCTACCATGGCTCAGTGGAAGCACTAGGAGACATTTCCCCATAAGAGAGGCTACCAAGAATAAACAACTAGGTGCTGGATCCCACACATAGCAATACACGTTACACGTACGCATAACATGCAAGTATGCGTTGTACAACAGGGCATCACAACATAACTCAACAACTCATATAGATAAAAGCCCGGAAGAGCCTCATAGCATTTATTACAACCAGGGGTCGCATGACCCAACATACAAAGCATACAAGCAACAAAAGCATAACATGTCTGAATACACACAACTACAAATGAAAAAGGAGAAGCATGACTATCTACTAGACCCTCCCAAGGGTACAAGACCGTAGCTGAGGTAACAAGCTAAACGTCGAAGTCCATGCGGAACTACTAGTGAGACCAAAGTCTCCTCTGCAAAACATAAATTAAGCAAACTTGAGTACAAATGTACTCAGCAAGACTTACATCAGAACTAGCTACATATGCATCAGTATCAAGAAGGGGGTGTGTGGGGTTTAACTGCAGCAAGCCAACTTGGACTCAGTGGCTATCCTGAACTACGACTGCAAGTAACTCTTTTGAGGTGGCGCACGCGAGTCCACATATTCACCATATCAATACACCACTCTGGATCCGCTCCAGTCTCCCTACGAGAAGGCCATCTATAGCACTCACACTTATCTTGCGCATTTTAGAGTATCCACTTCAAGTTATCTACGAACAATATAAGCGTACCAAGTAGTCCATATCCGCGGATGCGGCTATCCGAATAGATCATGTTAGAACCCTGACTCAAAGGAGCCCATCCCCGTCCCATCAGCAACGTTCCCTCTTGGAACACATATCTACGTCCAGTCCAGACACTGTGCCATGCCGTGTGTCACCCGGACACACGCGTCATGCATCACCTGCCAGCACACCTGACCACAAATGTCCGGGTAACCGCAAGGTAGGATCTGATAAGCATGGAACTCAATTCCTGTGAGGCATATCACAAGACAATTCACCATGTTTTCCAACACGGCCTCTCACCGCTACCTTTACCAAATCATGTTCACACACTTAGCTCTCAATAGTAGGACATGTTCACAACATTCCAATTCATCCCTGATGAATCAGACATGACACAACTCTAAGCAATAGCAGGCATGACAGACAAGCATGAATGAGTAGGCACATCATGGCTCAAATAACTCCTACTCATGCTAGTGGATTTTTACTAATTACTATGGCAAAGACGGGTCATGCAGAGGAATGGTTTCAACTACCGCAACATGTAATTTTTGAATCGTTGTTGTCCCAATGCAGCAAAAGAGAGCAGGAGCGAGAGGGTGGGATTGTATCGGAATGCTCAATGGGGTTTTGCTTGTCTGGCACTTCTAAAGATGATATAGCTCTTCATCGGTGTCATTGATCTCAACATCGGAGCACATCTATCGAGAGGGAACAAACACCGGGAACAGAGAAGGAACACAATCAATGCAATGCAGCAATATGATGCATGATCATGACATGGCAAGAATGCTATGATTTGCACTAATGCATCTAGCAATAATTTAAATGAAGCTCATTTGAATCAAGGATTCAAATGCAACTCCAAACTTAAGCATTTTAAATGCCCTTATTTGAATTTTACTTGATCAGAAGGTACAAGTTGTTCAAACATGCATAAAATGGTATAGATGGATAGATTGAATTTTTCTGATAATATTTCATATACAAATTATTTCAATCTGAGCTACGGTTGATTTTCTGTGATTTTTTTGAAGTTTAGGTTATTTTATGAAATTCATAAATTATTTTTGATTTAATTAAATTCCAGAAATGAATTACTACGTCATCATGATGTCTCGGTGACGTCATCAGGTCAACGGGTCGGTCCAGGTCAAACCTGACCTGTGGGTCCCATGTGTCAGTCTCACATCTAGTTAACTAAGTTAATTAACACTAATTTAATCCTAACACTAATTAGTTAGGGGCCTGGGCCCATGCGTCAATGAGCCAGGGAAGGTCAAACCCCTGGTCAACAGGGCATATAGGCTGGCGGTTCTCCGTCGCGAGTGCTGAGACGGCGGAGGGCTTCAGGTTTTGCCCTCCCGCGACCAAAAGTACGGCGGAGGGGCTCTATGGACAGCTGGGCGAGCGCCGCGTCTAGTGCTGCTGTTGGTTTGTGCTAGGGCCGACTAAAACGACGGTATCATCGACAATTGCGGTGGCCGGAGCTCGAGCAAAGGCGGAGATGGCGCTATAAGGCATGGCAGGGCGAACCCGTGGGTGCTGAAGGTTCACAGGAACGCGGCGAGCATGCGGGTGACGCTTGGGCGAGCGGGCAAGCTCAGCAGCATGGAGATTGTTGGCCATGGTGGAAGCGAGCTTCGGCGGAGGTGGGGAATGGAGCTAGAGCAAGAACACGAGGAGGAGAGGAGGAGGAGTTGGTCTGTGAGCGCACCGAGGATTGAGCGGCGGTCACCACAAGCTCGGGGGATCACCGAAGACGACGAATCGATGATGACGGCCTTCGGTGCCCGTGGAAGAAGAAGATGATGGAGCTAGCATTGCAGGGCGTCCGGCGATGCTTGGCTCGGCAAGGTTGAAGCTGGCGATGATACGGAGCTCGGGGATGCGGAGATGGAGCGAGGGAGTGGCTGGCCGCGGTGGTTCTCAGCGGTGTGGCCATGGTGGCTTCGGCCATCACGGGGAGAGCGATGGAGTGAGAGGGAGAGAGAAGAGACGCAAGGGAGTGGGCGAGGGGGCGGTGCTGGCTGTTTCCCAGGCGCGAGAGGGCGCCCCGGGGAGGCCAGGTAGGCAGGGAGGAGGTGGAGGCCTCGGTTGCGCAGGCGTCGACACGCCACTGCCTACTGGCACAGGTTGAAGACGACCGCTTCGGCCAGTGGGCTGGGCCACCAGCTAGGCCGCTAGGTGGGCTGTGCCAGGTGATCTCTCTCTCTCTTCTCTGTTTTTCTAATTATGTTTTCTTTCCTCTTTTGCAAGTTTGTTTTGAATTTCGTTTTCAAACCAAACCAATTTTTCTGCTTCTAAAAATTATTGTGGGAGCTAAATGAATTATTCCAGGGACCCACAAAATGTTTCAGAATTATTGGAGCTAAAAATATATGTATAGAAATTTATAACTCCAATGTAAATACTTATTGGATTAATTCAGAGACCGTAAATGCCATTGAAAAATGTGAATCATCTCTAGTTAGGGCTTTCACCTTTTTCCATAAATAATGAACATTTTTGAATGGCATTTTGGGTTCATTGAAAATATTTTCAGCTTGAACTAGTTATCTTGATTTGGTGCTAGGGTTTCATCAATCCCCATTTCAACTATCAAATAAAATTAGTCATGATGCATGGATACAATGCCATTATTTAGAAACATGAATCTAGGGCTGTGACAACTCACCCCCACTAAACAAGAATCTCGTCCCGAGATTCCAGACGTGAGGTAAGAAGACAGAGGGGACACAAAACTACACAATCTTCATGATCCAACTGCCCTTTTGGGAGATGTTGATTCGTTGCACCATATTGATCCTGACATCTTTGCTTTCAAGATCTTTGTCCAACACGATGACGACAGAAAGAAACTCTACAGGAATCGATCTTCTCGAAGATTGAGCAACTCAAGATCAACTCATGGAATGAGACATGATAACATCTGTTGAGTTGAGACACAAAACACATATCTGGAGCAATGGAAAGAAGCAGATGACAAGGGTTCAATTTGGTAGGCAATAATTCCACGCTTGAGTAAGATGGTGCATGGTTTCAAAGTAGCGAGGAGTTAATTGCCATGATTCCGTAATGGGGCACCTTAGGGATGGTGACTAGTAGAATCAATCCCTTAAGTGGAAAAAAGAATTAATTTTGATACAGAGATCATTGAACCTCTTCATACCAGACTAAGGATATTCACAAATGATTGTTTGAAGGAGTCCGAAGGAATGGCGTACTCGGTTTGGAAGGAAACTACAGTTATAGGACAACTCAACAAACGGAAGGCACATTCAATTGGTACCGAGGGTATAACCTAGTGTCTGATCATGGTTTCAAGAACTTGAGCATTTACATATTCATCAGGGTTTTACCAACATCTGTGCCGACGATCCTGGCAACACATCATACTACCACGATGAATAATGAGGAAGAATGCAGATGCAAAGGAAAGCAACACTTTCTCAGATTTCACCTTGATTGGCCAAGGAAACGGAATCTGGATGATTGACCGAGAGACATTTAGCACTCCGCTTCTAATGTTCTCTGTGATGTACTAGTCACCACGGTCATGCTTAAAAGCATCATCGATACAGTCATCAAGTAAAGGTCGGACTTCGGGAGCACAAACATCCATAAGGATCAACTTTTAGTATAGATCATACGAAATCCTCATGGAGAAGATGGTCAAATTGCTGATTCAAGATACTACAATAATAGATCTTCCAGCTAGGTGTGTCGACCAAAACATCAACCTTGCCAGAGCCTATGTCATAGATCTTGGAAACGTTCCAACCATCATATCTTCCTGAGATTCAGATCTGGTTGGTAATAGGATAATTCTAACAACATGTCTGGAAAATAAAGTTTGTAACACAAATCGATGGGAAGACATTGCAAGATTCTCAAGAAATGAACTATGATACCAAGCTCCAAACATGAGCTGGATTGTAAGATACACGTGAACACACTTTTCAAAACAAGTGTGACCACATAGAAGTCTTACAGCAAAACACTACCGAGTTCTGGTTAGGAGCCATCTTCGAGGATATCAGATTCTTGTGCGTGATCTAGAATTAACACAACAGACTCCTTTTCCTTGAACAAATAAATCAGTGGCTTGGTGTGCTAGGAAACACATATGGAATGGAGTTGGCCAACCTATCAAACCATAGAGTATTTCACGCATATGCGTGACTAACTTGGGATGATTCCAGAGGAAGCAAAAACAAACTTTCTCGGATTCACGGCGGCAACTCGCATAGAATGCACATGAATTCAAGGAAGTCACTTCTTCCATCCAAGCATAAGCTTCATGAACATGACACGAAGAAAATGCTTACACAAGTTTCCAACACTAGCTTAATGTTCAACATGAATCATGGAGAAGATAAAATGCTGCTGATGGGCTCAACAACAACTCATCAAGATTTCCTTGAAGATGGAATTCCACAACTATGTGAACAAGGCGATAGTATTGGTCAGGCCACATGATATAACGGTGTATGCTCAAGGAAATAACCACGAGTAAGACAACATTACGAACATGTGCTCATTTGATGATAACCCATACTCAAACCAAAGATTGGATAAGACAATAGGTCCGACAATTGATCACGAGGATCAATCGATGAGGATATCGCCTTTCTTCAACACACACTCACAAAAGATATCTCTTAGAGATGAACTAAGTTAGGCAAAGCTTTTATCCTCCAACTCTCCAAGTTGTTGTTTAGCTTAATGATACATCTCCAACGTATCTATAATTTTTTATTGGTCCATGTTGTTATATTATCATTCTTGGATGTTTTACAATCACATAGTGCCAAGTGCCAATTGCTGTTTTTTTGCTTGTTTTTTACATTGCAGAAAATCAATACCAAATGGAGTCTGAACGCATCGAAACTTTTTGTGGAATTTTTATGGACCAGAAGACACCCAATGGCCCGGAGAAGCACCTGGGGTAGCCTCCTGCACCGCCTCTTTGCTCTATAAATACCCCAATATTCCAGAAACCCTAGGGGAGTCGATGAAAACCAATTCTAGCTGCCGCAAGTTCTAGAAACACCAGATCCAATCTAGACACCATCACGGAGGGGTTGATCATCCTCATTGGTGCCTCTCCGATGATGCGTGAGTAGTCTTTTGTAGACCTTCGGGTCCGTAGTTAGTAGCTAGATGGCTTACTCTCTCTCTCTCTCTTTTGATTCTCAATACAATGGTCTCTTGGAGATCCATATGATGTAACTCTTTTTGCAGTGTTTTTGTTGGGATCCGATGAACTTTGAGTTTATGATCAGATCTATGTTTTTATCCATGAAAGTTATTTGAGTCTTTTGATCTCTTATATGCATGATTACTTATAGCCTCGTATTTCTGCTCCGGTATTTGGGTTTTGTTTGCCAACTTGATCTATTTATCTTGCAATGGGAAGAGGTGCTTTGTGATGGGTTCGATCTTACAGTGTTTGATCCCAGTAGTAGAAGGGGAATTGGCACGTATGTATCGTTGCTAAGGATAACAACATGGGGTCTATTTCTACATAAATAGATCTTGTCTACATCATGTCATCGTTCTTATTGCATTACTCCGTTTCTCCATGAACTTAATACACTAGATGCATGCTGGATAGCGGTCGATGTGTGGAGTAATAGTAGTAAATGCAGGCAGGAGTCGGTCTACTAATCATGGACGTGAGGCCTATATAATGATCATTGCCTGGATATCATCATGATAATTTGAAGTTCTATCAACTGCCCAACAGTAATTTGTTTACCCACCATTTCTATTTTTCTCCAGAGCAGCCACTAGTGAAACCTATGGCCCCAGGGTCTCTTCTTTATTATATTTTCTTTCGCGATATGTTTTTATTTGCTTTTATTTTCATATCTATTAATCCAAAAACCCAAAAATACCTTGCTACAATTTTTATTTATTTATTTTATCTCACATTCCCGCGAGATCCATTTATCCAATCTACTACAATTTTACCTATCTTTTTACCTGTGAGGGATTGACAACCCCTCTCTTACGTCGGGTTGCAAGTATTTGTTCTTTGTGTGCAAGAGATGTTTACGTGGTGTTGCGTTGTTCTCCTACTGGTTCGATAACCTTGATCTCATCACTGAGGTAAATACCTACCATTGTTGTCCGGCATCATCCCTTCCTCTTTGGAGAAATACCGACCTAGTTCAAGCAAACATCACTTAACCAACTAGCTCAGGGGTATCCAACACATATTCTTGGAGAAGTGGTGGTATATAGGGAAACCATTTGATCATGAACTCAACATAATGGCTAGGGGACAACCTAGTAATACTTTCAAGAGGACAGTCGGAAAATTACGAGCCACTGATACATTATGATTCTCGAGAACAATCTTGCTTTTCAGGGCAAGACGATATGATCAAATAAGCCATGGATTGACAAAATCCTAACTCATTGATTGACGAGTGCACCAGGAAATATGGACTAGGTAGCACGATCATCTTAGGATGATGATTCAATAGCCAACACGCTAAGAATGAGATTAATGTCCCTTAACTACCAGGAAATGGAGTTGCTAGGAGTATTGATTTCACACATCACGATTCATCTGTCGGCATTCCGGTTACAATAACAAAGGAACCGAGGGATGAATAAATATGGTGAGAAGGATCGCTACGGCAAGAATTCGTAAGTGGTTGTGCAATTCCTATGATATTCCCGGCATAAAGAGGGTAGCACTCCACGGTATAATAGAACAAAAGCTGGTTTGTCATTTTGATCTGCGGAATACAACTAGTTTGACCCAATCCTAGAAATGGATGAGGTACTAGAGTTTGTTTTTCCTAGTCATTCTGAAATAGAACGGCTTGACGGGACACAAGAATATTAGGCATCGATGAACACAAATGCACCCATACTCTTGGCTATCAACTCATAGATGATGGTTGGAATACAGCTGAAAATGGATGCATAGACTAGTATGTCGAACCAAGTTCAACAGGTTTCTTCCAGATAACCCATGTAAAAAGTAGGATTGGCAGAGTCACAAATGTAATGGAGAACTCATCAAGAACACTCTTATTGTGATATTTTGGTTCAGGAGAATTTCTGCCATGAGGGTTCATGGTATTTGGAAGAACGATATACCATAGACCTTGAGGACTATTGCAAAGGTTACTAATATCCTAAAGGAATGAGCAACACTATCAACATGGAGTAAGTAGTGTGAATATTGGGTTCAAGGACCTAGGAAAAGAATACCTAATAACTAATAACTTCACGAAATGCTTTCGAGAATGATGGCCAAAATCATCACACTTGGCATACAAGGCATGGCTAGGTTACTAGATAGTTCTCTAAGATACCCTAATGTCACAATAATAGCTTTGACATATATACCGAGGCAATGAAGTACCTCAATACATTGGTTAGTGTGGTTAATCTGGCACAAAGGAACGCCGGGAACGGAACATAGGGAGTTGCAAATGCATCGGACTATTTAGAAACCTGGGATGACTCGGAAAACATAACGGCTGTAAATGCTCAAAAATATTTGAGACATCCTGCAAAATGGTGGCATAACCACTCAACATCAAAATATCAATGTTCCGAGACCAACTGTTAACACACAGAAGTACTAGAAACTGAACTGAGACTTGAATCCATCATTCCTATAAGTCTGCGGATTAGTAACACGTGATCCTGATAGACATAAGAGAAAGCCTAGTTCCTTAACCCCGTAGGAAAGATAGGATGACTTGGATCAGAAAGGAATAAGGTATAAGGAGTAAAAAGAGCCTTATTTTTCCCTTCCACAATCAATTCCCTTATATAACTAAAGCATTTCTAGACTCGACTTCGACTAGTTTGGCTTGGTAAAACAACAGGCAGTTAGGCTGTGATACCAAAGTTGTCAGGACCCTGATCCTTAGTCACACTAATCCAGCATGTAACACATCATATCACTTTGCGGCCTCACGCATGGTATCCCCACGGGTGCCACCTTGCCTGGCATGGGACCATTTGCGCCTTTTGGCTCACGTATATGATAGTGTTGCTAGCATCGATATGACAGAGAACCCGGGCCGACATGACTAGTCGTAAACCCAAGGTGGCACAAACTTACAGGGACATGCATACATAACCCAGCAATGAACGTGTCGGTCATCAACATATGAACTCAAGTCGTAGCAAGCTACAAGGACTTAAAGGAACAACGCGTGACATTTTCCCGAAGGGACAGACACAGGAACAAAGAAGGATACATGCCGGCCAACCTAAGTGTTCTGGAGCAGTGGCGAGCTACCATGGCTCAGTGGAAGCACTAGGAGACATTTCCCCATAAGAGAGGCTACCAAGAATAAACAACTAGGTGTCGGATCCCACACATAGCAATTCACGTTACGCGTACACATAACATGAAAGTATGCATTGTACAACATGTGTCGGCATTCTCAGAACAGGGGTACCCGGATTTGCCTACCTATAGCCCATGGCGTGTCTCCATCAACGGCGACCCACCTTCAGCATCAAAAACTGAAGACCCTCGCAAGGGGCCAAGCCTCGCGGGGCGGATGACACCAAGACCTCTAGAAGGAGCAGCCTCCTCAGGCTGGCTCCTGAGGAGTGGAGATATCTATGCAAGCCTCACCTCGCGAGGTTCAGATGACATGAGCCATGAAGACCAAGGCCAGACGGGTGCCAGCAGGCGCAGAGTGGCAGTTCCCTCTCTGGTGCTAAGGAGGCAAGCGTAGGCACGGAGTCTTGAGGAATCAGCCAAAGGTTTCCATTCTCGTGCAACGAGACCAAGACCGCCAGGATGGCAAGACGAAGGCCATCTCCGATCCCACCACAACATCATGACTAGAGGCTTTTTGCAGGAAAAGACTACTTTTGTAAGGATAACATGTACTAGTTGTCTCCCTTGCCCCTTGGTCTCGTCTTGGTTTCCGAACGCCCCAACGATGGTCGGGGGAGGTGCAGGGCGGGGCCCTCGTCAGGCGCCATGAAGAAAGGCCCCATGCCTGTGAAGGTCTCCGCTCGTGACACTCTCACATAATAATGAGTGGGGCTCTACACACCCCGGACTCTCCTGAGTGCCGCCTTCGGGCCTCACGGGGGCTCCCACCCATGTCCAAGTGGAAGCACCATGCTCCGCGCTGGCCGTCGACACTGTCCCCCAATGAGTATGCCCACGCCCAGTGGAAGCACTTAGCTCCGTGCTGGTGAGAAGACAAGAAGACTAGCTAGGCGCTGGACGTGGCTATTTGCTTTTGCCCTCTTTCTGTAACCCACTTGTCGTCTTTTGGAATGAGATTTGGAGTTTCTTGTGTTTATCAAAACTCGGGGGGGGGGGGGGGTTTCTTGGCTCATGGCGGTTTCTTGCATTATGGCTTCATGTTTAAGAGTGAGGCTCACGCCTGCCACCCCCTGCGAGTGCCCCGCGAGCGGGGGCTGGGCGTGGTATGCGCGCGTCGAGTACGCTCGGGCTAGCCTAGGCGACGCCAAGGCCCCCCTGGGGTCAAGGATGCAACCGCCTCGGGACCACCACGCACACAGCCTGCCGTAATCCGGCAATCAGCTCCTCGCGACACTCTCTTGGGCGGCCTGGCAGGCTCCTCGGGAGGGCTGAAACCTCGCGAGCCCCTAGAGGGCTCACCTCTAGAAGAGGGCGCTTCTACAAGGACAAGGCCCCCTCGGGACCCACAAGACCGGAGATAAATCACAACAACTACTCCCCTCCCAGGTCCACGGCGACACTTTCCAAACCCTATTTTAGGGCATATTGTCATTTCATACATTATAAGGGGCTCCCCCTTCAAAAATGCTTTCACGCCCAGTAGGGCCGTGCCCGATGGTTTTTTCATATAGGTTAGAGCAAAAAAGGAAATGCAGGCCTAGCTAGATGCGCTGCTTCCGGCACCGTCTTCATTATCTCCATCCGCACCGCCTATACTGTCGCTAGCATTGTCCTCATCGTCGCCATCAGCACCGCCCCCGTCGGCCACAATTACGACCGCGTCATCCTCGGGATCGAACTCCGCGACCAGGTCATCCACATGGTCGTCCACCCAGCCCGCCAGGTTGTCTTGGATCATCCGGGGCACTGGGCTATGGTGGCGTCAAAGTCGGAGTGAGGGTCAAGGTTCAGGAGGTGACTGAAGACTCGCGAGAATGCACGCCCGAGAAGGCCCCGGCTTCTCTCTTCAACGAGCTGGCGAGCTATCGCGGCTCGGTCCTCCAGGTGGGTCACAATATGGGAGAAGAAGTGCAGTTGGTTGGCGTCGTCGTCCTTGTTCGGATGGGTGATGCTCTCTTCGCAGATGGTGCCCATAGCCTGGTTGGCCCTGACCCTCAGGGCCCGGAGCATCGAGGAATGCTTGCGCTGCATCGTCCGATGGTGGCACACCTCATTCTCGGTCTGCTCCGCACGAGACGCAACAGCCTCGACCTGCTGCTGAAGTGAAGACAAGTCAGTTCGAGTGGAGGTCAGGTCGGCTTGGGTGGAGGCCAGAGCCTCCTTGGCAGCCCTCTCGCGATGTTCCGTTGCCTCTAGCTTCGTGTTGAGGGAGACGGTCCTGCCCTTAAGCTCTGCCTCCGGGAGCTCCAACTCCAGGAGGTGCTCGTCGGCAAGAGCCGCGCGATCCTTCGCCACCCTCTGGTCGACCTCCTGCTGGATCCTGGCCTCCCGAGTGACGACGACGTCCTCGGCCATGGCTACCTGGCGCTCCCTCACCTCCAACCACTCAATCTCTAGGCTGCGCCCCAAGACCTCCAGCGACAGCGTCTCCTCGCGTTCCTGGACCTCCTCCTCATTGGAGGGGACCTCACTCAGTGATGCTGCCAGGGTAGCCTTTCACGTTTGGATCTGCCGTTCGAGGGTGGTGTTCGAATCTTAAAGCTCCCGCTCCCGCTCCTCAGCCGCCTCACGACAGTGGTCAGCATCCCTGGCCTCCTCCTGAGCACGGGCACAAGCCTCATGAGAATCCGCGAGGGACACCGTGGCACTCGCGAGAGCACGCTCGTGCTGAAGATGCCCAAGGTTGATGTCGACCTTTAGCTGGCGCCACTCATGCACCAAGCGGAGGTCCTCCGCCTCAAGACGGGCGTCGACATGGCAAGTTCTCCACCAAGCTGGCTCAACGCGCCCATCACCTCGTGGAAAAGCTCAAGACGGACGGCACTGCACCCGCGTGCAAGCCCTAGCACACGACCAAGCTCATCCTTCGCACCGGGGGCTGCCGGAGAGGCGCGGAGAGGCTCGTTGTCGGTGTCAAAACCGATGGATCTCGGGTAGGGGGTCCCGAACTATGCGTTTAAGGTTGATGGTAACAGGAGATAGGGGACACAATGTTTTACCCAGGTTCTGGCCCTCTCAATGGAGGTAATACCCTACTTCCTGCTTGATTGATCTTGATGAATATGAGTATTACAAGAGTTGATCTACCACGAGATCGTAATGGCTAAACCCTAGAAGTCTAGCCTGTATGACTACGGTATTGAATATATCCTTTCCGTACTACACCCTTCGGTTTATATAGACACTGGGGGGATCTAGGGTTACATAGAGTCAGTTACATAAGATGGAATCTTCATAATTATTCGCAAGCTTGCCTTCCACAGCAAGGAGAGTCTTATCCGGACATGGGTATAGTCTTCGGTCTTCATATGTTCACAACCCATCAGTCCGGCCCATAGATAACAGGCCGGACGCCCGAGGACCCCTTAGTCCAGGACTCCATCAGTAGCCCCTGAACCTGGCTTATATGACAAGGTATCCGGCGTGTAGTGTTGTCTTCGGCATTGCAAGGCGGGTTCCTCCTTCCGAACTCCCGAATAGTCTCCAGACGAATTGTTCGTGTCCGGACCTGTAACACACACCGCACACAACCGCAGAGAGAATATAATAACACACGAGTCCAATCTGCTGAAAACTTTAGTAATGTGATGTCATGCCTGCCCGGTCATAATTTCGAACCATTTTTCACCCCACATTTCGAGACGTGGTTGTCATTGGAACGCCTTGTCAAAGCATAGATCGTGTCCCCTTATTACGGGATTTTCATCAATACGAGCGTGGGTAACCCAACCGTCCTGCGAGAAAGATTCCTTAGGAATAGGCTGGTTCTTAGGCTTAGGAGGAGACGTTCAATACCGGAGGTGTATATAAAGGAACCAAGGGCCGTCTTTTTATGCCAAACCTCTCCTAAGCCTCCCCAACCCCAAGTTCCAGCACCCAAGGTTCGACTCCATTGCTTTCAGCCTTCCCATCATGTCCGGATCCAGCTCCCAAGGCTGATGGGTGGCTTCCTCCGTTACAGAGGAGGATATCACAAAGCTTCGGGCGGCCAGATATCTGACCGCAGAGATCCACCACCGGCTTCTTGCTCAAGGACAAGTTATCCCGACCCCCAGATCCGGTGAGAGGGTGGTATTCGTCTCCCACTTCCTCCGGGGGTTAGGGTTTGCTCTTTACCCCTTTATCCGAGGGCTAATGTTTTATTACGGACTAGGTTTTCATGATCTTGCCCCGGACTCTATCCTCTGTGTCTCGGTGTTTATCATTATATGCGAGGCCTTCCTTCAATCCCCCCACACTTCGGCTTATGGCTCAAAACCTTTAGTGTGAAGCCGAAGGTAGTCGATGGCGAACATGCAGAGTGCGGCGGTGCTACAATTAGCCAACTCGCCAACACTCCCTGGCCAAAAGGTTCTTTTTACAAGGCTTCCAATTACTGGCAGCGGGAGTGGTTTTATATTACAAAGCCCCGCAGTGCTAGATGGGTAGCTGCTCCACCTTTTGTCCCGGCCCATCGTTACGGCTCGCATCATGTGTCAAGAAGGGGCTAGATTGGGGATTAGTGGATGAAGTGCGGACCTTACAAAGCCGCATCCGAACCCTCCTCGAGAGAGATATCGATCTCGTCAGTGTGATCCAAGTGATGTTAGTTCGCCGAATCCTGCCCTGCCAGCGCAGGCCTCGCCGCATGTGGGAGTTTAATCCAGAAGGACCACAAACCCTCCAACACTTCTTCGGCGCCAGACACGAAGGGATGTGGAAGTTATTCTCCGGGAAACGGAAACATTGGCTGGATACCGCTGAGGATGCTGGCCTTAACTGTAATCATCTGAATACCCCGGTAAGCACTTGGCTTTCGAATACTTTGTGGTCATGCATACAGTAATATGGTACTGAGAAAGCTATCTTTTTCTAGGGCTGGATAAAGAAGGCGGGACTGATTATGTGTTCGGCCCCTCTGCCCCAGGGTCCAGCGAATCCTGTCCTAACAAGGATGCTGGCCCCAGCACCATACCAGATGCTAGAGAAGGAGGACGAGGCGGGGGGCAAGAGAACCAAGGATGGCCTCTATTCCCAGGGAACCTCAGACCTTGTGTCCGGAGGAATAAAAATCTCCTCATCCGAAGACAAAAGTGAAGGGGGGCCACTATATCCTTCCTTCCCAGGAAGAAGAGGGCCGCCTCCGAAGATTGGGAGAAGCACGCTCCTAAGTGAGGCAAGATGCCTCTGGGGCGGCCCGGGCCTGGAGGACGTCGAAGCGCAGTCTCATGACGAGGACAAGCCTCCAGCCAAATCGTAAGTGAACAAGGCTGTTTTAAACCTGTCCCGTTCTTTCCTTGTGACGCCTGGAATATTTTTTTTGCAGATCAGCGTGCAGTCCCCTTCAAAAATCCTCTTCCTCGGGGGACCTTCTCCTGGAGATGATGGAAAGTGAGACGCCCCCACCGGCTTCTCCATCCAATAGGGCATACGACCTTGAGGTGTCATCGTGGAGGGTCTTCCCCGACCAACAAGTGGTGTCAGGGATGACGGAGACGCTACACGAAGGTGATACTTCGGCGGCCCAGGGTCCGGGGAACAACAATGAAGACCCCGAACAATCCGGAATGCAGCCGGATACAAATAAACGGATCCCTTCAAAGGGTGACCGTACTCCTGCGGCTGCCTCCGGAGACCCAGAGACGCCGGATATCTTGACGAACATGCTGCGGCAGGCGTCCGTTTTAGAGGAACATCGTACCTTGATGGGTACGGTGGTAAAAAAGATCCTATCTGCAAAGAGCGGATTGAATGAGGCCTTTGCGAGTCCGCTGAGAGGCTTCGAGGTTTGTACTGTAATATGTGCAATTATGTTTTATTCTGAAAATACACCTGTGTATAGACAGTAGCCCTTGAGACTCAGGTTGGCTTCCCATAGGAAGCGAATGGAGGATCAAAAGAAATATCCGAGGACTAATCTGATTAACTTTGAACACAGGTGTCGGCGTTCTGGGAACGGGGGTCCCCAAACTTGCCTGCCTGCGGCCTGCGGCGTGGCTCAAGTGGGGGCCCAGCGCGGCCCATCTTCATTAACTCAAGCTCAAGACCCTCGCGAGGGGCCAAACCTCGTGGGGCGAACGACAGGAAGCATCCTCAGGAGTGGCCTCATCAGGAAGGCTCGCGAGGAGGCGGAGAGATCAATGCAAGGGTACCTCGCGAGGATCCCATGATGCAAGCCATGACGATCGAGGCCAGGTGGGCGCCAGGCGGGCGCCGGCCTGCGCAGAGTCCTTGTTTCCCCTTTGGTGAAAAGGGGGCAAGCGCAGGCCAAGGCATCAGGAAAAGGTTACCATTCCAGTGCAACGAGACCAAGACCAGCCGGACAGCCGGACGGAGGTCACCGTGGAGCCCAAGACGGCGTCATCACCAGTACTTTTGGCAGCCGAAGACCACCTTTGGTCAGGATAACTTGTACTACATGTTCCCCTTCAAAATGGCCAATTGTTGGCGCCCTTCCCGCTCATTATTTGGGGAGAGGCCCAGGGCCTCTATAAATAGAGCTAGCCACCATAGAGTAGGGGGGCGGCTGGAAATCTGGTAGAACCCTAGCAGAGAGAGAGAGGAAGAGGCGACTGAACTAACCCTAGCAGTTCATCACACCAGCTCAAGAACACCTCTCGCGAGGCTGTTCTTCCCTTGTACTATTCATCATCAGCCCCAGAGGCAATCCACCACACCACACACTGGAGTAAGGTATTACACCACAACGGTGGCCCGAACCAGTATAAACCTCGTGTCTCTTGTGTTGTTCATCATTTTCATCTTAGTTCGCACGAGAGGATCGAACGTAGATCAGTAGGGGAGAGATCTCCGCGCGCACCCCAGTGTTCGAACCTCAAGGGTCTGCCGGAACCCGAAATCCGACATTTGGCGCGCCAGGTAGGGGTGCGCCGGAATCTTTCTTCCGCTGTTCGCGTGTGATCTTCCGTCGTGTCCATGGCTGACGCTCGTCGGGCTCACACCGAGTGCCGGGCTTCTTGCGCCACTCGCGTCGCCTAGACGGCGCCCGTCGGCGGCCCCCCTCGTCGTTCCTCGTCGCCCGCCGCCAACACCGCCACCGGCCTGGCGGGGAACGAGCAGCAGGCCTCGTCCCAGCATCCTTCGGTGCGGCGGAATGGCCGCACCGCCACCCTGTCGCTGAATCCAGCTGGCTCGTTGTCCCACGCCCGTCGCGCACCCATGGATGCGCACGCCTCACTGCTCTTGGCGTGGGAGCTCCTGCACTATCGCCCCGTCGACGACCTCTACGAGGACTGGCTCGCCCGCATCACCGAGCTTGTCAGTGCCGCAGGGGGCTCCCCCTTGCGGTCCCTCTCGCCGCTTCGCCCGCCGTCCCGTGCAGGGGGTGAGGATCAGGAGGCGCCTCCGCCGCCTCCTCCCCAAGAAGGTGCCTTGGCTCCAAGGCGTGCAGCCCCTGGGCGGGACCCTCCACGTCCGGCGCCTGTGCAGCAGGAAGGGAGCTGCCAAGAGATCCCACGTCCCCAGGAAGGTGCTCGCGTGCTCCCAGCGCCGGAGCGCCAAGATCACGCCCCAGCGCCTCCACGACGAGACCCCGCGCTGCTCCTAGTGGCGGCGCGTGGTGACCCGCAAGAACAAGTCCAGCACCAGCAAAGGGCGCCGGTGGCCACGGCGGGCTGCCTCGCCTTCCCCCCGAGCTGCGCGGCGTCACATGGCCAGGCAAGTTCAAGCCTGACCTCCCTCCCCGCTACGATGGCACAGTGGACCCCACGGAGTTCCTGCAGCTCTACGAGCTGGGTATCGTAGCCGCCAACGGAGACGAAAAGGTCATGGCGAATCGGTTCCCCATGGCGCTCAAGGATGGCGCCCGCACCTGGCTCCTGAACCTGGCTCCCGGCACGATCTCCTCCTGGAGCGAGATGTGCACCCGCTTCATTGCCAACTTCTAGGGCACTCGCGACCGGCCCCCGGCCGTGAGCGACCCGCGCCGCATCAAGCAACAGCCAGGAGAAACCCTACAGAAGTACATCCAGTGCTTCAACTACGCTCGCCTCAAGATCCCCAAGGTAACTGAAGAAGCTATCATCTCAGCCTTCTCCGACGGCGTGCGGGACGTCAAGATGAAGGAAGAGCTAGTAATCCATGAAGACATGTGCACATCCCTGGAGCTGTTCAACTTGGCGACCAAGTGCGCCAGGGCTGAGGAAGGGCGTCTCTCCCTCCTCGAGCTCCCGGCAGCCGACCCGGAAGAAAAGAAGCTCAAGGCCAAAGACGTGAAGCGCAGGGGGGCTGCCGTGCTAGCAGCGGAACCGGACACCAAGCGAGGCAGGGATCAGCCTGAGTCATCCAAGGGCGGACGATACTGCGTGTACCACGACCTCCACACCCACAACACCAACGAATGTCAAGAGCTCAGAGCCGTGCGAGATGGGAGAATCGGTCGACGCCCAGAGCGCAATGACAGGGGCTATGGCCGAGGAGGAGGAAGAGGTGGTGGATGATGGGAAGACCGTGGCCTTCGCCAGGGATGGTGTGACCGCCCTCGCGAGGACCGCTGGCAGGACCAGCCTCACGAGGGAGGCTGGAGGGACCAGCCTCATGAGGGCCACCCGCACGGCAACGCAGGCCTCCCTCCTCTGCCGCCTCCACCAAGGAGGAACAAAGACCAACACCAAGACGAGGGGGCTGGGGGCTTCCACGAGCCGCGTGCAATTGCTTGCATCTTGGGTGGCGCCCAGGCCCCAGCCTCACAGCGCATCTTCAAGTAGTTTGCTCGCGAGGTGAATGCAGTCCTTCCCAAGCTTGAGGCCACGCGCCCTCTCAGGTGGTCTTCGTGCGCGATCACGTTCAGTTCCGCAGACCAGCTCAAGTGTGCGGCAACGGCCGGAGTCCTCCCGATGCTTTGCTCCCTAGTCATCAGCAACGTGCAGGTCACCAGGACCCTCATCGATGGCGGGGTAGGACTCAATGTCCTGTCCGTCGAGACGTTCGACAATCTCCAAGTGCCGTACGTCCAGCTTCAACCGACCAAGCCTTTCTCAGGAGTCACCGATGGTTCCACTATTCCAATTGGGCAGGTTCGCCTTCCGGTCACCTTCGGGCAACGCAACAACTACTGCACCGAGCTCATCGGCTTCGACATCGCTCACATCTGCCTGCCGTACAACGCCATCCTCGGGTACCCAGCCCTAGCCAAGTTTATGGCAGTGACTCACCATGGTTACAATGTCCTCAAGATGCCAGGAAACGGTGGAGTCATCACCGTACCCTGTGAAGAAAGGGACGCAGTGTGCTCGCTTGAGCATGCGTTCCAAGCCGCAGCAATCGAAGACCCAGATCACAGGAGCGGGAGGCCTCCCGAGGCGACCCTCAAGAAGAAGAAGACCTCACCTGGCCCGAGCCACAAGGAGGCAGGCACCTCCAGAGGTATTGCGTCAGGATTCGCGCCCGATCAGGGAGCGCTGCCCTCTCACGCATAGGAAGGCATGCCCGGCGCCCTCCTCAGGCAGGGCTCGGGGGCTCTCTCTTGGAGAGCCGCCGACCTTGCCAAGGTCGAGGGGGAGGCGCTCGGGCACCACTGGGAGGGGTGCTTTCAAGCACGCTTCCCTCAAGAAGGCACAAGTCAGAGGAGACCAAACCCTCAGGAGTTCATCGCAAGGAACACCCATGAGCTACAAGAGTCCAGAGTCATGTGCGGCAGCCGCCGCTTACCTGCCGTGGCCCCACATCCAGGCGAGGATGGAGGACTGTGCATCTGCATCGACGTACCAGGGCTCAACCGAGCCGCGTCCTAGGAGTGCCTATGGCCTTCAGCCGTAGGGCGCTGCGTGGGACCACCTCACAGCTACGTTCGCATGCCCTTTGGCCTGCCGAGCGCGGTCGCCGCACACCAGCGCCTGTTGAGGAGCATTCTTGAGGCTCAGGAGGTCACGCATCGCGCGGTCCTGGCGGAGGTGGCGATGGTCCCCGAAGACCTGCACGCGCCACCGGAGCCTCCCGAGGCCCCTGGGCCTGGGGGCTCATGAGGGCCGACGTCTTCACCGCACATCGCTCACTTCCTCAGCATCACTTCATCTTCAACAGCACCAGGTGACATCTTTCAGAGTTCTACCTTCATCTGGGAGCGCCCACCGGGCTGCATCATTCCCAGGCCGCGTGGGTCCGTCCCCGTGGCATGTATCCATTTTGTTTATGCTCTTTACTTACCTTGTTGGGGGCGTCCTTCGGGCTGCATCATCCCCACACCGCTCGGGCCCGACCCAGCGGCAGTTGCTTTTCCAGCATTTACCTTAGGACGAAGTTGTTCTTTCATGCTTAATCTGATTCCCATAATTATCGTCCATTGCTTGTTATCATGCAAAGCACTTGCGCATTAAAAGGGAAGCGCCTGAGCATCGCGACTCATGGGCTCTTACTGGCTCTCCAGCCCTCACCCCCTGGCCTTGACCCACGGCATCGCGACCTGTCATACCAGCGGCGGCTGAGCTCGCTCGAGGGTCGGGACCTGAGGACATAGAGCATTTGCATTCTAACAACCCTGCAGGAACACACCAATTGATAAAGGCCCAGAGCCAGGCGCAACCCGCCTTGAGGTAGGGCCTTGTGAGTCCCGCGCTAGCTCACGAGTGCCCAGATACACATCTCCTAGCCCTACCGTGCCGGCCACGTGTCAGGGCGGGGCTGTACACGCCCCGGGGGCTCCTCCCGGAGGGGAGCCCCCTCCCACGCACCAGTGGAAGCACCATGCTCCGCGCTGGCCGACGACACTGCCGAGGAGCGGCTATGCCCATACACATACGGAAGCGCAATGCTCTGCGCTGATGATAAACAACTGAGGGCGGCCCACGGCCGTACCAACCTCAGGGAGCCCAGAGCTCAGTGTCCGGCACCATTGCAACGCCTCCCCTCGGGAGTGCCGCACGAGGGGGCTGGACACAGGGGCTACGCCCGGGCCTCGCCCGAGCGCACGCCACCCAAACAGTTCCCTTGGACCTGGTCGTCGCGCGCCACTCCCCGAGCGGAGCCAAGGTACGAAACTTGTTTGAGCGTCTAGGGGGACTCCTGAGCATCGCGACTCAGGAGCCTAACTTGCCACGTAGCCCCTCACTCCTTAGTCCCGTCCTTGGTTTCCGGTCGGGGCTAACGCTGGGTGAGGTACGTGCGGGGCCGGGCCCTGCCGACGTAGAACGATCAATCCACTCCTCGCTCCCCCCTTCCCTACTTGTTGCTCGCGCGTCAAGGGGGACTCCTGAGCATCGCGACTCAGGAGCCTAACTTGCCACATAGCCCCTCACTCCTTAGTCCCATCCATGGTTTCCGGTCGGGGCTGACGCTGGGTGAGGTACGCGCGGGGCCGGGCCCTGCCAACGCAGAGCGTAAGCAAGTAGGAGAGGAAAATGCAAATTCCAGGAAATTCAAAGCAAATATTACAATCCATAAGATTGTTCCACAACGCCAAACACAAGTTTAAACGCCTCCGCGAGGCATGGTGCATGTGCAGGAATAAAACACGATGGAAGTCGCGAAGGGATCACTCCCCAGTAACGCCATCACCGGTGGTGGAGTCACGCTGGATGGCTTCGCCCCTCGAGGTCGCGAGGCCGGCGGCACCGCGCCCGGGCAGGACGCTAGGGGAGCAGAACTTCCCCAGCAAAACCTCGGCTCGGCCTCTCACGGCCTCAGCGGCGGCAGCGGCACGGTCGCCGCTCACGGGCTCCAGCAGGCTGTCGAAGTCGACTTTGCGGTCGCGCAGGTAGACATGGCTGAGGACACGCGTCAGCGCCGCAGAAGACAGGGCACGCGCCTCGGCCTCGACCGTGGGGCCAAGGCCGTCTGCGACGTCCTCAAGCGCATCAACCAGGAAGGGGAGCAGCTTGGCGGGGCCGTCCTCCGCACCAGCCAACGGCTCCTCCAGGCCGCTCTCATACAGCGTCTTCAGTATGCCACGGGCCTTCTTCTCCAGCTTCACGAAGGCCACCCGGTCCTCCGTCAGGACCTTCGCCTTGGCGTCTAGCTCGGTCCTCTCCGCCTTCAGTGACCGCTCCAGCGTCTCCAGTCGGCTGTGGCGGTCATCGAGCTGCGTCCCGGTCCCTGGCGGCGGCCTCCCTAGCCTTCATCTCCTTGTCCTTCTCCTGGGGGTTGTGCACCTCCTTGGCGAGTTCGTCGTGCAGGCCTTGCAGCTCGGCCTCAAGCGTCTTGCAGCGGCCCTGGGCAGTTGCAGCGTCACCCAGGGCAGCGTCGCGAGCGTCCTTGGCTTGGTTAGCGGCCCACTTCTCCTCGTTGGAGGACGACATGGCCTGGCTCAGCACCGCTCGGACGGAAGCAGCAGAACGGGCCCAGCCAGAGGCCAACTCCAAGCGCCCAGCCACCAGACGAGGGTTCGCGCTCAGGAGATCCTCCCGTAGTTGGCTCAGCTCATTGGCAACCTAGTCCAGGACAGCGGCAGAGGGAGCAGAAGTGACGAGAACTTGTGGAGCAGGCAAAGAAGATGGCAGCGTGACCACGGCCGGGCCGGAAGGGACCTCCTGAGCCTTGGCCGCCAGGGTCGCAGCGTCGGGCACAGTCGACTCCAGGTCCAGCGGGGCCACGGGGGCTGACTCCTCGCCGGGGTGCCCCAGTTGGCCTCGCGAGGGCGGTAGGGTCAGAGAGGGGCGGGCCTCGCCGTCCTCTCCCCCTACAGCCGAAGGCGTCGCCCCGGTAGACGGATTCGCCCCAAGCGGGGCCATAGAAACCTCTTTCAACCTCTTGGCAGCAGGTGCCGGCCTGGTAAAAGAGCGCAAATGTTAAGCCTCAGAGGCAGAAACCAAGCAGAGCACGAATCGAGCACTTACTGGACGTCGTCCGTGGACTCAAGCAACCTCCAGCCAAACTTGAAGCCCGAGAGCCTGCAGCGGGGGTCAGCCTTGGGGGGCCCGGAAGCAGAAGGCGCGTCAGGAGGGATGGAGCTGGCCTTGGACCCCCCAATGACCAGAGCAGACCCTGGGAGAACCAGGCTCGACCTGCCCTTCCTCGTGACCGAGGAAGAGCCCTCCCTTCCTCGCCTGGCGCTAGCCTCATCGTCGTCCGGCATGGGGCGGAGGGCCTGGGACCTGCACCAAGGGAAGGACCCCCCCCCAATCCTCGCTAGTCTCCTCCAAGTCGGACGCTTCCTCCTCCGCCTCTTCTTCCCCCTTTTCCCTGCTGGAGCTGGCGGAGGACAAGTTCACTGTCGCCAGGACCGCCAGATCTCCGGGAGCTGCCGCGGGCACCAGCCCCTCACCGTTGAAGGTGGGCATGGCGTTCACTACCTACTCCCAGTCATCACGAAGGAACAGGGGGACGGGGGCACCCACCGGGCTCGCCACGTCTCCCCAAACCAAGGAATGGAGGGCCGCGAGCAGATCCTCGTCGGACAGGGCCTCGGAGGTCAAGCGCAGGGCGGCGTCTGCTTCCCCGAGCCTCCACAACGGGAGCGAGTGCTCCTGGAGAGGAGCCACCCGGTGCACGAGGAACTCCCTTAGGAGCGAGGCCCCGGTCAGCTTCGCCGCCCCCAAGTTGCTTGGCCTCAGGTCCGCGTTCATCCTCTTCAGCACCGCCTTCGCACGAGGGTCGATGAGCTCCATGCGAGACCACGCGTCGACGGCCTTGGGCTGCCCCGTAGGCAGCACCAGACGGGGGTGGAGGCGCCTAACGTCCACCATCACCCATTTGCTCCGGAAGCCTTTGATCCTCTTCCCAGGCTTCGAGATAGCATTGGAATTGGAGTACGCAATGAATCTCGCACATGCGGAGACTTGGACACCAGAAACTCAGAGGGAAAATAGTGGCGTAGCAAGGCCACAGAGGGCTTCACACCAACATGAGCCTCGCAATAGTAGGCGAAAATTGCCAGGAGAACAATAGAGTTGGGGTGGAGGTGCAGAGCCTATAAGTTGTATTGGCGAAGAATAGCAAAGAAGAACTCAGAGAAAGGCGGCACCAGACTGGCAACAATGGCGCTCACGAAGAGTGGATAGAAGGTGCTCCCCTTGACTTCAGGCTGGTCCGAGCCGGCCTTGAGCACGGTCGCCCCCTTGCTACCCTGCGCCACCGTCATCAGGCGCGTGAGGGCGAGGTTCTTCTCCGACAGGTTCGGGGAATCCAGGGCCGGCGAGTACCAAGCATCAGCCGGGGACTTGCGAGGCGCCATGGCGTGCCGGATGCGAAGGATTGAGACGGATCTGGAGGATTTGGGAGCAAGAGGAAGGAGAGCGAGAAAGGGGATCTAGGGCAAGACGGACGAGAGCAGGGCAAGTAATCCTGGCCAGGGCACCCCCTTTTTTGTCAGTCGTGCAGTTGTCAAGGCGTCGTGGGGAAGCGCAGACGCCCACGCCCAGTCAACCGCCATGCGGCGCCCAAGGCCGCAGGCTGTTAGGGCCCGCGGCGCTTCGTGCTTGCCCTATCGCTTCTCTGCTAAGCCAAGCCCGCGCGCACCTTGGGCCCGGGGGCTAGTGTCGGCATTCTGGGAATGGGGGTCCCCAGACTTTCCTGCCTGCAGCCTGCGGCGTGGCTCAAGTGGGGGCCCAGCGTGGCCCATCTTCATCAACTCAAGCTCAAGACCCTCGCGAGGGGCCAAGCCTCGCGGGGCGGACGATAGGAAGCTTCCTCGGGAGCAGCCTCATCAGGCAGGCTCGCGAGGAGGCGGACAGATCAATGCAAGGGTACCTTGCGAGGATCCCATGACGCAAGCCATGACGATCGAGACCAGGCAGGCGCCAGGCGGGCGCCGGCCTGCGCAGAGTCCTTGTTTCCCCTTTGGTGCAAAGGGGGCAAGTGCAGGCCAAGGCATCAGGCAAAGGTTACCATTCTGGTGCAACGAGACCAAGACCAGCCGGATGGTCGGACGGAGGTCACTGTGGAGCCCAAGACAGCGTCATCACCAATACTTTTGGCAGCCGAAGACCACCTTTGGTCAGGATAACTTGTACTACATGTCCCCTTCAAAATGGCCAATTGTTGGCGCCCTTCCCGCTCATTATTTGGGGAGAGGCCGAGGGCCTCTATAAATAGAGCTAGACACCACAGAGTAGGGGGACGGCTGGAAATCTGGTAGAACCCTAGCAGAGAGAGAGGAAGAGGCGACTGAACTCACCCTAGCAGTTCATCGCACCAGCTCAAGAACACCTCTCGCGAGGCTATTCTTCCCTTGTACTATTCATCATCGGCCCGAGAGGCAATCCACCACACCACACACTAGAGTAGGGTATTACACCACAACGGGGGCCCGAACTAGTATAAACCTCGTGTCTCTTGTGTTGTTCATCATTTTCATCTTAGTTCACACGAGAGGATCGGACGTAGATCGGTAGGGGAGAGATCTCCGCGTGCACCCTAGTGTTCGAACCTCAAGGGTCTGCCGGAACCCGAAATCCAACAACAGGCTGCTTCCCCCCTGGCTACTTCCCAGACTACGGATATTGCCGAGCTGCAACGGAAGATTGATGTAGCCAGGGATGACATTACATTAATCAATATGCGTCTTGACGAGTCGCAAGGTATGTATTCGAAGTAGTCCCTGCACATACATTTTTGTGATATAAGCATGACGCCGAAAGTTGTGCCTGGCTACAGATGGGGCTGCCGCCGTTGAAATTCTTCGGGCGGAGCTAGCCCGGGCCAAGGAGCAGGCACGGTGTAGTAATGCGGCTGCCGAGAAGGCATCAGATGAGTTAGAAGCCGAACGAGCTGCTCAGCATCAAGACGAGGAGAAGATATCCACGATGGCGCTCGAGCTAAGAAGTGCTACTAGCCGGTGTGAACTCCTTGAGAAGGAGAATGAAGCCAAGACGACTGAAATTGACAAGGCCCTACGAGAGGTGAGAGAAGCGCAGTCTGAATCCAGAGCAGCCCGTGAGGAGATCCGGCAAGCTGGGAAGATTGTAGCTGGTAAGCCATTTTTCCTACAGGCTAAGTTCGGCGATCCGAACTATGCTCAGCTTAACCAATTGTGGAGTTCTCTGGATGAGTTTTTAGACTTGCCAAAGATTCTTCCGATGCGGTGCAGTATTATCAGGCGCGAGACGGGTACGCAACGGAGAAGCTTTTCTGGTCACAATTTGGTGCCTCGAAGCACCCCCTGTTGCTGAATGAGCAGATGTCCCAGTGGGCCGAGCTTCATAGGATATCCGGTGCTGCCATGAAGAATGTCATAATCCGGTTATGGCCAATTGAGCCTGTTCCGAACAGTTTCTTCCGCTTGGTGCAGCGGCTTGTTGACACAGTGTTACGTATCAACGCTGTGAAGCGATCGGTGTGTATTGAAGGTGCGTGGATGGTTTTTGCTCGAGTCAAGATGTTCTGGGGGAATACGAAGGCCATCGATGTTGCAGTGAAGAATCCACCAAAGGGCAATGACCGCCACGAACCGGAGCATTATTTTGAAGACGTCCTTGTAGCGGCCCGCTTGATAGAGATTCAATGCTCGAAAGACATAATGTTCGAGTGAAGTGTATGAGAACTGTATGAGACAATTTTATAGTGAATCTATTTTTGCTCGAAAGCTTGTGTTCCTCCTGTGCGGCCGTTTTAATATAATCTGAAAGTTTCCCAGTCGTCGGCTTCAGCCCCCTTGTAGGAAGTACAGGGGTGTTCGAAAAAGCATCTGATCACTCTTGACCCAACGTCTTGGTCCGTGAAGGAGGTATCAATGCGGCGAACCAGACAACCAAACTATAGGCAATTAACACTTTCACTTAGCCATAGGCGTTTTACAGTGGGTCTACGACATAGCCCCTGGTATGTATGCGGCTTACTCATACGATGCGTTTACATAATTGACCGGAAAAGAAGTCCTTCGTGTGGCACGGAGGAATCGCTAGAGATTCCGCTAAGTCATCGAGTGGTTGACCAGCTCCCGTCACATCATGACAGTCAGTTTTTGGCTTTCTCTACTAAGGTGCGTCACCGGGTGAACCGGTAGCACAATCGCATTAGTTCTCCCTTCACTACCCTAGCCGATAGAGCGGAAGGTAGGGTAGCAAGCACAGGAGCCGGGCAACCCAACTATTGACCCAAGACATGATTCGGAGCTGATGCATATAAGGCCGAACTCGCGACGCCGAAGTACGCTGTAAAAGCTGTTAGGACTTTGTTGGCAACTCATTTGTTCCCATACCGAGCCCCTGGCAAGTTAAGACGGGATATATCTGTGAAACAGCCATAGGAGGCTATTCATTTTGCGAAAAGACGCGAGTGATTAATTCAGATAATTTGAACTGGGACCTGAGTCATATGCCAATGGTTACTTGATATACATAAGGGCCATGACCCCGGCAATTTGATATGCCCTGGGTCGAAGGCAGAGGAAAAAGGCATGTTACAGGCTCGAAAAGAGAGTGCGGTCTACAAAAAGTTATTTTGGACCTCATGTCACATGTCTGCGCCGCCTGTCCTCGGAGAGGGGAATCCTTGAAGGGAGTAGCCCCGTAGGTGAGTGTACGGATCCGAACTCCTATGGGGTCAGTCGTAGGTGTCTCCCCTTTGTGCCACCTGCTTTTAAGAGATAATGAAACAAAAGAAAATAGGAAAGTGGTTAAAAAATGTTACCAGAGTGCCTGCAGACTTGTCCGTATTGTGCTTCCGTCAATGCCCATGGTATCTTCAGTGCGTAATTATGTATGCGCGGTATAGTTTTAATGGGTATACGAGATGGGAAACGGAAGCCGAACTGCTATTTCTGTTCTGGATTTGATCGATCTTCATGGGGAAATTGCTTTCGCCTTCCGGCATTTAGCGGGTGAGTCGCTCCGTTGTCCCTATTGCCTAGTGGCCCATTTCCATTGTGTCTGGCGTTGAGCCTGCCGGCCTGCTTGAGGACCCAACAGCTTCTGTTGGTGTGATTAGCTGGTTTATTGGGGTGGCCATGAATCTGGTAGGGCCGGTCCAATATCCTGTCTAGTTTGAATGGTCCGTCTCTGTTTGCCTTGAATGGCTTTTTCCGTTGGCTGGGCTTGGGATTGCTAAATCCGGCGTTGACCGATGTGTCGTGTGATCTTTCATTATCATTGCGACTGTTGTGTATGCTTTGTCGTGGCTTGCCAGTGCCATCTCGGATTTCGGAAGTGCCCGAGTCACTGGCGCTGTTGCTTCTACGAGCGAGCCAGCTGTCTTCTCTCGCGCAAAAGCGGGTCATTAGAGCGGTAAGGGCTATCATGGATCTAGGTCCTTCTTGACCGAGGTGACGTGCAAGCCATTCATACCGGACGCTATGTTTAAAGGCCGCAAGGGCCTCCGCGTGTGGACACTCGACGATTTGGTTCTTTTTAACTAGGAACCTAGTCCAGAGCTTCCTAGCTGACTCTCCGGGCTGCTGGACAATGTTACTTAATTCATCGACGTCTGGTGGCCGGACATATGTTCCTTGGAAATTGTTGTGAAAGGCGTCCTCCAAATCCTCCCAGCTGCCGATAGAATTTTCCGGCAGACTGTTTAACCAGTACCGAGCTGGTCCTTTGAGTTTTAGTGGTAGGTATTTGATGGCATGAAGGTCGTCTCTGCGGGCCATGTGGATATGGAGGAGGAAGTCCTCGATCCATGCCGCGGGATCCTTTGTTCCATCGTATGATTCGATATTCATGGGTTTGAACCCGCCTGGGAATTCATGCTCCATTACTTCATTTGTGAAGCAAAGAGGGTGTGCGGCGCCTCTTTGTTGGGCCACACTGCGGCGTATCTCCGATAGAGTCCATTTGCGGTTTTCAGCCTAGGTGTGGCTAGGTTTGTCACGTCCGAATAGGTGGCCGTCGTCATGTGTCGAGTTATGTCCTTGCGATCTGTAGATCGCTCTTGAGTGTCCTGCTTTGCTACCCAAGTGTTGTTGACGGTCGTATGTATAACCTCGAGCTGTTTTGTTCTTGCTTTTACTACGAGGTGGGCGATCTAGTGTTCGGCCTGAGTTGCCGCTTTACCTTGGCCCAGTTGTGGTCGACCTGCGCATTGTGCGATGATGGTACTGGCTCCAGCGCCTCATCGTCGCCCTGGGGTAGCAATCTATGCTTCGGGTAGCTTTTGGCTGGTCCACTAAGGCTGTATTCTTCGGCGGCCAGGACTTCGGTCCATCTATCATTGAGCAGATCTTGGTCAGCTTGAAGCTGCTGCTGCTTCTTTTTCAGGCTCCTTGAAGTGGCTATTAGTTGGTGCTTAAAGCGCTCCTGCTCATGAGGTTCCTCAGGCACGATGAAATCCTTAGTGTCGAGGCCCACCTCATCCTCAAAGAGCGGAAGGTAATTGTCGTCCTCCGAATCTTCGTGTGCGGCCTGTTTAGCAGGGCTAACCTGCCCCATCTTCCCGTTCATCTTGTTCATTAGTTGTATCAACGGGGTCTTCGTTGTCATCGACATCATTATCCATGCCGTCGATATTCTCGGAGTCGTAATCAAGTGTATCGGTCGAATCCTCGATTGTGGCTATGAAGTGGGTGGTGGGTGGGGAGCACAATTCTCCACCGTCAGCCCCTAGCTCGAGCCAGATATAGTTCGGCTGTGAGTCCTCCGCCGAGGACAGGTTTTTTAAGGAATTTAACACATCGCCCAAAGGTGAGTGCTGGAAGATGTTTGCGGTGCTGAATTGGAAGATCGATAAACGATCAAGCTCGGCGGCCGCTGGCTCACATGGTTTAGAACTTACGGCCTGAGACGAGTCTGGAGTTCTGATGACAAAGACGTCGTGAGAGGTTAAGTCTGTGTGCGGCTCTGACACCGAGGAATCTGCGGCCTCCGCGGTGGGGTTGATCCTCCCGTCCTTGGATGGCGTCGCTTGCTTCGGATCTAGGGCCAGAGTGTTTACAGGAGTGGTCTCCTGGACGTGGCCCGATGAAAGATTTAGGTCTTGATCATCGGGCTGATCGGGAGCGGCTACCACGGTCTCGAATCTGGCGAAGATCAAGTCTCCATGGATGTCCGCAACGTAGTTTAAGCTCCCGAATCTTACCTGATGGTCAGGGGCATAGCTTTTGATCTGCTCTAGATGGCCAAACGAGTTGGCCTGCAGTGCGAAGCCGCCAAACATGAAGATCTGTCCGGGGAGGAAAGTTTCTCCACGGACAGCGTTATTATTGACGATCGAAGGGGCGATCGAATCTTTCAGCGATAGCACAGTCTCAATGAAAGCACCAATGTCGGTGTCAAAACCGGCGGATCTCGGGTTGGGGGTCCCGAACTGTGTGTCTAAGGTTGATGGTAACATGAGACAGGGGACACGATGTCTTACCCAGGTTCGGGCCCTCTCAATGGAGGTAATACCCTACTTCCTGCTTGATTGATCTTGATGAATATGAGTATTACAAGAGTTGATCTACCACGAGATCGTAATGGCTAAACCCTAGAAGTCTAGCCTGTATGACTATGGTATTGAGTATATCCTTTCCGGACTACACCCTCCAGTTTATATAGACATCGGGGAGATCTAGGGTTACATAGAGTCGGTTACATAAGATGGAATCTTCATAATTATTCGCCAAGCTTGCCTTCCACGCCAAGGAGAGTCTTATCCAGACACGGTACAGTCTTCGGTCTTCATATCTTCACAGCCCATCAGTCTGGCCCATAGATAACAATACAGATGCCTGAGGACCCCTTAGTCCAGGACTCCCTCACTCGCCTGTCTCCAGCAGGGGGATGGAGGTCGGTGCCTTCCTGGTCGCTCTCCCGGCCTCGGCGGAGCCGCTGGGCAGCACGGTCTCGCCGCTCGAAGATGAAGCCGACGCTGGGGTTGCCCAGTCGCCGGCGATGACCAGCGGAGGAGCCCTTGGCACGCCTCCTGCGCCCCAGGACTGACCGTGAAGGAAGAATGTTGGGAGCACAGGCTCACAGCCCCCCAGCGGCGCATCCGCCTCGAGAGCTGGCCCCGTGCCTTGCGCAGGTGACCGATGCAGGGGGCTCGGAACCACGAGCGGACCTAGTACTTTCGGGAGTGGCTCCTTGGGAAATTTCTCCGTCATAGCCAAAGGGATCCTGAAGAGCCATGGTCAGGAAAGGATGTGACATGCGGGAAATCACGAAGATAATGTACTTACTCATCGACGGCTATGTACTTTCTCTGCTTCAGTGGCCGGTAGGCATCACCAATGCAGCTCGGAGGCCCCTTCCTCTTGCGGAGTGCTTCAAGGTTCAGGCGAAGATGGCCGAAGTTCGGGGCGCGACTCTTAGCAGCTGGGGCACTTGGTGGGACTCCTTGGGCGGCAGCCTCAGGAACACCAAGCCGCGATTGCCCACTAGCGGCCACCTCAGGACTACTTGCTCGAGCTTCGGGGGCAGCCGCCTCAGGAGCGTCGGTCACGCCAGTTCTCCATTGGCTCCCTCAAGGGCGCTCGCCAAGGCTTCAAGGACGACTACCTCGAGGGCGCCCGACGGCACCCGCTCCCCGGTAGTCGCCCCAGTGGCACCAGGTGGTGTTCGCCCCCTGCATCCACATCCGGGGTGCGCACCGTAGGATTGACGAACAAGGGTGCCACGACGATGGGATTCTCGTGAGGCCCCTCAAGGCCCTTCGGGCGCAGCCCCCACTCATCAAAAAGCGGCATCTGCTTCATGAAGTCCTCCTTGTTCGAGCATTGGTACATGAGGCAACCTTTCTCCGTAAGCGCGGCTGGTGCTAGGTCGCTCGACAGAAGCTCGAGCATCACGCGCAGCGTCTTGGAAGGAAGCACAGGCACCCGGAGCCTCATGGGGTCCTTGCTGTCAGTAAAGGCCCACATTGGGAGTGAATGGCGCTCGAGCGGAGCGATGCGCCACCGGACAAACTCCTTCACCACCATCGGCATCGTCACCCCGACATTCGTCAACCTGGCTAGCCTGGACCAGACATGGGCGAGCCGGCGGTCGACAAGCTTCTCGTGCTCCCGGCCAGAGTTGGGTGCCGCCGGCACTTGCGGGAGCACGAGCACGGGGTTGAGCGTGCCAGCGTCCATGTACACCCACTTCTTCCAGAACCCCTTCACATCTGGGCGAAGCATGAAGTCGATGCCCGAACCAACCATCACTGCCACGGCATGGAAGGCCACGCATCCCGAGCGCTGGCGGGGGTCGACCAGGCAGAGCGAGAAGAAATGGTGAAGCAAGGCAATGGAGGGAGCAATGCCCACCATAGCCTCGCACAGAAAGGCGAAGACGGCAAGGAGGATGATGGATTGGGGGTCCTGATGCAGCGCCTGAATCTGGTAGTGTGAGATCACAACATTGAAGAAATCATGAAAAGGGGGAATCAAGCCAGCCAAGAGAGCATGAAGATGAATGGGGATCTCGGTGGCTTCCATGTCAATCATGGCCTGGGAAGCGGGCCAGAACGTCATCACCTTCCACTCATTGGAATCGGTGGCCAGGACCAGCCGGACCTTGTCCAGCACCTCGCGGTTGATCACCGTCAATCGCTTAAGAGCAGGCTCCAAGACTGGCTGAGATCCGGCTGAAGCACATGCCTTTTCCTTCTTCTTCGACCATAGGGCCATGGCGGCAAGAGAGGGTGGCGGCGGCGTCGAATCTGGGAGAAGAGTTGCGGGTTTGCAAAAGAGAGGAGGAGTCAAGGGCAGGCACGGCGAGCAATGAAGGCAAAGTTGCGCTAGCAACTGGCGGCCGCCAGGCCTGGCAGTTATCAAGGCTGCGTGGGGAAGTGGAGACGCCCACGTCCCGTCAATCGCCACGCATCGACCAAGCCCACAGGCGGTTAGGGCCCGCAGCGCTCCGCACTTGCCCTTTGGCTTCGCCTCAAAGCCAAGTTTGAGCGCCCCTTGGGCCCGGGGGCTACTGTCGGTGTTCTGGGAATGGGGGTACCCAAACTTGCCTGCCTACGGCCCACGACGTGGCTCCATCAACGGCCTGGTACGGCCCACCTTCAGCATCAACAACTCAAGAGCCACGCGAGGGGCCAAGCCTCGTGAGGCAAACGACACCAAGACCTCCAGAAGGAGCAGCCTCCTTAGGATGTCTCCTGAGGAGCAGAGATATCTATGCAAGCCTCAGCTCGCGAGGTTCAGATGACGTGAGCCATGATGACCAAGGCCAGGCGGGTGACAGTGGGTGCAGAGCGGAAGTTTCCTCTTCGGTGCTAAGGAGGCAAGCGCTGGCGCAGAGTCCCAAGGAATCAGCCGAAGGTTTCCATTCTCGTGCAACGAGACCAAGACCGCCAGGACGGCGGGACGGAGGTCATCGCCGAGCCCACCGCGGAGTCACGACCAGAGGTTTTTGCAGGCAAAGATTACTTTTATCCGGATAACATGTGCTAGTTGTCTCCCTTCGAATTTGGCCGTTGTGGGATCCCTTCCCGCCTTTATTTGGGAAGAGGACCAAGGCCACTATAAATAGGACCTAGCCACCACCATAGAGAGGAGAGAACGGATCAGATCCATTCCATCCTCACCAGCTCACCAGCTCTATCTAGCACAAGAACACACCTCCTCCTGAGGTTGTTCTCCCGCTGTACTAGTTCACCCTCAGCCCCTCGAGGCCAATCCACCATAAAGCAGGAGTAGGGTTTTACACCGCAAGGTGGCCCGAGCCTGGGTAAACTGTTGTGTCCCGTTTCCTTCCAATTCGTCAAGCTAGGCCATGAGATTAGCGAGTAGGCAGACTGGGGAGGTAGAGTTCTTCGCACGCACCCCAGATTTTGAACCTCTCAAGGGTCTGCGGAACCCGAAATCCAACAACATGGCATCACAACATAACTCAACAACTCATATAGATAAAAGCCCAGAAAAGCCTCATAACATTTATTACAAACAGGGGTCACATGACCCAACATACAGAGCATACAAGCAACAGAAGCATAACATGTCTGAATACAGATGACTACAAATGAAAAAGGCTGAGAAGCCTGACTATCTACAAGACCCTCCCAAGGGTACAAGATCGTAGCTGAGGTAACAAGCTAAACGTCGAAATCCACGCGGAACTACTAGTGAGACTGAAGTCTCCTCTCCAAAACATAAATTAAGCAAATGTGAGTACGAATGTACTCAACAAGACTTACATCAGATCTAGCTACATATGCATCAGTATCAAGAAGGAGGGGTTGTGGGGTTCAACTGCAACAAGCCAGCTTTGAGTCCACTATATCTACCCATATGTGGTATTCTTTTGCCGTTCTAAGCAAATTTGTATGTGCCATCTCTAATATTCAAAATAAATTTCTCTTTTGTGTGCTCGTACCGCTCGCGAGGCGGTGAGGGGTGGCTAATCTTTTCCATGCTAGATGTGTTATTCTCACGATGAGTGTTTATTCACTTGTCATTGCACAAGAGTAGGGCAAAGTTATTAGGGATGCCCAGTCCCGAAATGAAAAATGAATTTACTTTATGTTGTCAAATAATAAATTCCTTGGAAAGTGTTGGTAGGAAGGCACCCGTGGATACGGTTAGCCATGGAAAGTGAAAGTATGGTGGAAAAAGGAATAAAATTTAATTTCTATTTGGGAACCGCCTATGATATATCTAGCATGGAAAGTGTTGGGAACTCTAAGTCGTTTTCATTGGTGGTAAAAGTATGCCTCTCAAAATGTTTTTAACTCTCAATTTTCGCTTTGAGCTCTGGCACCTCTACAAATCCTTACTCCCCTCTGCGAAGGGCCTTTCTTTTTACTTTATGCAATTTTTTTTTGAATTTGAGTCTCCATCTTCTCTTATAAAAGCACCAACTAGGGGGCACTATGATCGTACTTGAGCATTGGGTGTAGTTAATACGTGAGTGTGTTTCATGAATGGATCAATGATTGAGTATGATGGGCTCGGGATAGCTTATTTTAGCGTTGATATTTTTAAAAGACATGGTTTCTTGTTGATATGCTTGAGTATTTAAGTTATCATGTCAAAACTAAAGTATTGCTTTGAACAATATAAAAGTCCAAATGCCCATGCTATAAAGAAAATAATATGCGATGACATGTTCGACAGCATTCCACAACAAAAATTCTATTTTTATCAATGTGCACTCTTATAATTATCCAGTCATGCAAGTGAAAGGCAATAATGAAGATATTTGACGAAATGATTGAGGTGGAGAAAAGCTGGTACGAACTCGACCTATTTTGTTTCTGTAAATAAGATTAGCTCATCATTCTTGATTCATCCCATTATGAATGAAACTTGTTTGCAATGACAATTAGTGATTATAGTTACTCGTGCCATGCTTAATTAGCTAGGAGTGGATAATGGTTTGTCCTGTGTGCCAACATGCATTTATAATGGTTATGATGTAGTATGATAGGATGGTATCCTCCTTTGAATGATTCGAGTGTCTTGACTTGTCACGTGTTCACACATGTAGTTGAATCAAAACTAACATAACCTCGATGATATTTATGTTCATGGTGATTTATCCTACTCATGCTTGCACTCAATGTTGGTTAACCTCAATGCATGTTTATGACCATTGTCGCTCTCTAGTTGGTCGCTCCCCAATCTTTTTACTAGTCTTCACTTGTACTAAGCGGGAATACTGCTTGTGCATCCACTTCCTTAAACCCAAAGTTGTTCCATATGAGTCCACCATACCTACCTATATGCGGTATTTACCTGTCGTTCCAAGTAAATTTGCATGTGCCAAACTCTAAACCTTCAAATAATATTTTGTTTTGTATGTCGGAATCGCTCATGTAGCGTTTGGGGGCTGTCAGTATCTTCCATGCTAGGTGGGTTATTCTCACAATGAGTGTTTATTCACTTGTCATTCACAAGAAAGTGGCTGGTAATCGGGATGCCCAGTTCCATGCTCAAAATCAAATCAAAATATAATAACGAAACAAAACTCCCCCAGGACTGTTTTTGGTATGGACGGTACCCGTGGATTCGGCTAGGCGTGGAGTGTGATTGTTGGTGCAGGGGGGTAAAAATTTACCATTCTGTTTGGGAACCTCCTATAATGTATCTAGCATGGAAGATAGTGAGATCTCTTGGTTGTTGTGTTGATAATGAAAGCATACCTCTCAAAATTATATTCATATCTGTTTTAAAAGCTTCGAGCTCTAGTGTAACATCGCAAATTTTCAATTTGGAATGTTATACACTAGATCGTCTTTGCATATCATATTTTATTGCATTTTGGTTGACCCTAGAAATTTCACGCAACTCAAAGACCCTCGGAGAGAGTTGGGGATTTTGTTATTTTCATATTTGAGTTGTCTCAAATTTTGAAAATAGGATCATTTGATTTTATTTATTTTATCTTCAATTATTTCTATTACAAAAATATGAGAGGGAATAAAATGACTTTCCCAAAATAAAGAAATAATGAGGATTTAATAAAAAAATCAAACAAGATTTTATTTTGGTTTTATTTGCTATTTTATTTGAATTTAGGAAAAATGCGCGTTTTCAAAATTGCATTTAGGCCCCAAATAAATGTTCATCCTGTGCATCTTGATTTTAGAAGCCGGGGAAAATTTATTTCGTGATTTTTGGAGTCCGTTTAGTATTTCTTTTGTTTTTTCCCGAGTGTAATTACTATTATAAAAAAAAGTCCGAACCGACCTTGGGCCGTAACCGGCCAAGACTCCTCCTGGCTGGGCCTTTTTATAGCGCCCCGAGGCCCCGGCCATAGCCCAAGCTGCCCCACCCGAAAACCCTAACCCTAGCCGGCCCCCGCCGCCGCCGCCGCCACGCCGCGCCGCCGCCGCCACGCCGCGCCGCCGCCGCCGCCCCACCGCCCGCCCGCGCCGCCGCTGCCCCGCCGCCGCCGCCGGAGCACTGCCGCCCCGCCGGAACGCCGCCGTCGTTCGCAGGAGTTGCCGGAGGAAGTTTTTTTCGCCTCCGGTTTTTCTCGAAAAAACCGTTCGGTTTTCCGACGGTTTTGTTCGTTTTTTTAGTTGGTTTTTTAAATAGATCGGTTTTCTGGTTTATTTAAATAGCGAGCGTTCGTCCGTCCATCCGTTTTAACGAACGTTCGTCGTTTTTCTTTTTCTTGGATTAAATCCGCGATTTTTCAGATCGCGATTTCTAATCCGATTTTCGTTTTAGTCTAACTTTTCGCTCGTTTATCGGAATCAGGCGATTCAAGCGCCTGGAGTTTCGTCTCAAACCCTCTTTCCGTTTAACCAACTCAAACAAGTTTTTTCCACTGTAAAAATTTCCCTAGATTCAGAATAGTAAACAAAGCCTGTTTCTTTTGCCGTTTGTCTTTCGTTGCTTCGTTCGCTTTGATTCTTTTTGCCAACCGGAGTTCTTAAGATGAACTTTCTGGTTAGATCTTTTATCTGAGTTTTACCTATGCATTAGTTGAGTACTTATTGTATGCTTGTTCGTTTGCGATAGAGTACCCGGAGTGCGCCGCTTGCTACTTCGAATCGCTAGGTTTCCCGGATCATCAACAAGGCAAGTAACACTTTGATCATGCTTTCCAGCTACCCAGTTTTATTGCATTAGATCAATCCTAACACATTGCATGATTAGGATCTAATTAAATTGTGGGTTTGGGAAGTAGTTGAGGTAGTACCTATTACCTGTTTATTATCAAACCTTTGGGAGTTACTTCTACGTTTGCTTATTATGCCATGCTATGCTAGTAGACGTGGATTGGGTGAGTGTATCCATGACAGATGTGAGATTGTTAATTGATGGTTTACTTAAGGTGGAAACTTAAACACACATCTGGGTGGATTGAGGCACCTGGGTATTCCAGCGATTGCCTGTTTTTCTTTTGGACCGCCAGCCAGGCTCAAAGGGATCATGAGATTATTCATGCTAGAAACTTCCGTGTGCAGCCACAAGCTATTATGGGCTCTAGCATAGTTGATTAAGTTGTGCGAACTCTTACAGTGGTAGACTAGCAGATGTAGGGGAAACTAGGTGTAACGGTCTACCTGATCATAAGGTGCTAGCGCTTCTGAAAGGCTATGTCTCGGTCATCTGTCTTCTCAAACACCTTGTAGTGCGAGAAACCAAACGGAGGCGATCGAGTCTTGTGGGGAAAAGTGCGCAAACCTCTGCAAAGTGTATAAACTAATCATGATTAGCCGTGTCCCCGGTTATGGACATCTTGAGTATCTAGTACCTGGATTTTCATGTGAATCTCAACATGTTACTCTAAAATTTAATTTTGTTGGGTTATGTTTAATGATGATGCTTAATTGGGATTGAGAATGCTGTCAACCATTCTCAATGTTTAACAACTACCATGATAGTTAAATAAAATTTATTCCTTTGCAGTAGGGAAAAATTGGCTTTACGCAAAACTGTAACCATAGAGCTTTCCACCAGCCAAATATGCATATAGAATAGCCTATTTCATTCCATTATCCTCTGTGTGTTATTTTGCCAGCATATTCCATGTGCTGACCCGTTTCGGGCTGCAACGTTAATGTTGCAGACTTTTCAGATGATTATTAAGGAGTTTTTAGGTCGTGGTTCTATACTCAGTGATGCCGTTGGAGTTGATGGACTCACTTATCTTCCAAGCCTTCCGCTGTTATCGTTATTAGATGGCCTTAAGCCATATTTATTGTAATAAGTTCTCTTCTGAGACACTCGATGTAATAAGTGTGTGATTGCTACTCTGTTATAAATCCTTCAAGTACTGTGTGGTGTCAGCATTACTGATCCAGGGATGACACCTGAGCACAGAGATTGGACCGTTTGAGGTCTAGTCGCTACATCTAGCACCTCTACAAATCCTTGCTTCCCTCTGCGAAGGGACTGTCTATTTACTTTTATTGTTGAGTCATCATCCTCATATTAAAAACACTAGCAAGAGAGCACCACTGTCATTTATATGCTTTGTGTTTTAATTGATGTTGAGTATGAGTGTGATTGAATCTCTTTTGCCATGAATTATAATGTCTAGTCAGTCCTTGATCTTCAGGGGTGCTCTGCATTTATGTTTGGCGGTCTCAGAAAGGGCTAGCGAGATACTATTTTGTCATATTATATCATGATTGTTTTGAAAAAGTGTTGTCATCTGAGATTTATATTATTACTCGCTAGCTGATTATGCTATTGATATGAGTAAATGTGAGACATAAGTGTTATTGTGAATATGGTTAGTTCATAATCTTTGCTGAAAACCTGAATATTGGCTAGACATATTTGCAACAACAAGATCAAACAGAGTTTGTAAAAAAATTATTTGTCACTTTCAATTTGTCAACTTCATTGCTTGAGGACAAGCAATGGGTTAAGCTTGTGGGGAGTTGATACGTCTCCATCGTATCTACTTTTCCAAACTCTTTTGCCCTTGTTTTGGACTCTAATTTGCATGATTTGAATGGAACTAACCCGGACTGACGTTGTTTTCAGCAGAATTGCCATGGTGTTATTTTTGTGCAGAAATCAAAGTTCTTGGATTGACCTGAAAATTTACAGAGAATTTTTGTCGAATATATAAAAAATATTGGCGCAAGAAGTTACCAGAGTGGGGCCACCCAGAAGCCACAAGCCCTGGGGGCATGCCCTATAGGCTTGTGGGTCCCCTGGACCTCCTCCGACCCAAACTCCAACTCTATAAGTACCTGAGAAAAAGTTAGAGAGAAGGATTCATCGTGCTTTATGATACGGAGACGCCGCTACCTCCTGTCCTCATCGAGAGCGCTGACCTAGAGTCTGTTCGGGGCTACAAAGAGGGGGATTCGTCACCATCATCATCACCAACTTTCCTCCAGCACCAATTTCATGATGCTCACCACCGTCCTTCAGTAATTCCATCGTAGGCTTGCTGGACGGTGATGGGTTGGATGAGATTTATCATGTAATCTAGTTTTGTTAGGGTTTGATACCTAGTATCCACTATGTTCTGAGATTGATGTTGCTATGACTTTTCTATGCTTAATGCTTGTCACTAGGGCCCGAGTGCCATGATTTCAGATCGGAACCTATTATGTTTTCATGAATATATTTGTGTTCTTGATCCTATCTTGCAAGTTGTAGACGCCTATTACGAGTGATGATCCACATACCCCAAGTTGAAAGTAATTGGGATTCTTTCCGGTGATTATCGTAGTTTGAGGAGTTCATGTACTCACTAAGTGCTAATGCTTTGGTTGGGTTCTCTATTAAAAGGAGGCCTTAATATCCCTTAGTTTCCATTAGGACCCTGCTGCCACAGGAGGGTAGGACAAAAGATGTCATGCAAGTTATTTTCCATAAGCATGTTTGACTATATACGGAATACATGCCTACATTATATTGATGAATTGGAGCTAGTTTTGTGTCACCCTAGGTTATGACTGCTACATGATGAATATCATCCAACACAATTATGATTGCCGATCCAATGCCTACGAGCTTTTCACATATTTATCTTTGCTAAGTTACTTTCATTGCAACCGCTGTTACAATCACTACAAAACTACTACTGTTACTTTTGCCACTATTACCGTTACTATCATACTACTTTGCTACTAAATACTTTGCTGCAGATATTAAGTCTTACAGGTGTGGTTGAATTGACAACTCAACTGCTAATACTCGCGAATATTCTTTGGCTCCCCTTGTGTCGAATCAATAAATTTGGGTTGAATACTCTACCCTCGAAAACGGTTGCGATCCCTATACTTGTGGGTTATCAGTTTCCTCCACACTCTAACTATGGGAGAGGAAAGGGGCGTGTCGAAAGCCCGAGCTACTAGTTTGCATTTTCCTATTGTGCATTAGTTTGCTTTATTCATAGGGAAATGTTGGACTGCTAGCGAGCAAGGTGGTGCGCTCAGTGCTCCTGACCTTACCATATTACGCTGCACACTTTATAATGACAACACTTATGACCTTGGAGCTATCATTGCACGCTTCCTGCACATATTATAATGACAACACTTACAACCTTAGAGCTATCATTGCATGCCGCCTGCACACTAATAGGACTAAGGGCAAAATTCATGGTGGTATTTATGCTACTCGCTTAGCGAGGCATTTCATGCTAACATACGCCCTCATGATTATTTGTGATCTAGAGTTTACTCAAATCACCAATCTATGCATGATCACCATTTCATTGATGCCCCTGAGCCTCCTCATCGCATTTGTTATAACCTGGTTTTAATGAGGATACTCGTGATGTTATCCCGTTGCCTGCACCTACTTTGTTGGACTTTCATGTTAGGAACGGATACACTGTTATGCCACCGGACATCGTTTCTTACCGAAACGTGTTGGCAGTGGCAGAGGATGAGGCCCGAGATTGGGACATTCAGGTGACGCCACCTCAACACTTCCATATGTGACCAGATAGCTACTATGGATGGTGAATACCAATCTAGGCAAAAGCCTAAGCTTGGGGGAGTACGTATCTCTCACAGACATTACATTCATGTTCACACATTTCATTCCAGTTGTCGATGTTCATCCTCTTTCATTGTATCATCCATGTTAGTTTTATTTTTGCTTTCTTCTTGTGTGTTTGAAATACTTAAGAAAATCCAAAATTATTTCGCGCTTATTTTCGGGTTTTTTTCTAATTTAATTAGTTGTAGTACTAAAAGAAAACCCAAATGTTTCTCGTTTCTTCTTTTGCTTGTTGGGAGCTTTCTCGTGTAAATAGTTGTTCTCGTTTTTGTTTTTCCTTTGTTAATTTGCTTTCTTCAAGAATAAAAAACTAAAAACTCCAAAAATATTTCACCGTGTTTCTCTGAAATTATTTTCTTTTGTTGAGTTGTCGTAAGCAGGAGACAACGATGAAAATGTTGAGTGGCACTCATATGCATTATTGTTCATCTAATAAAGAGGCCATATTACCTTGTCTTCTCCTTTGAACAAAAATGTTTGTAGATTCTAGCTTAATCCATGACACTCTTGCACTATTATTATTTTCATATCATTCGGTCGTGCAAGTGAAAGGAAATAATGACGATAATTTTATGAAGTGACTGTGGCAAGGAAAAGCGGGTATGAACTCAACTTGTTTTTGTTTTTGTAAATATGTTTAACTCATTATCCATGATTCAACATATTATGATTAAACTTGTTTATGATGACAATTAAAGATTATAGTTGCTCATGACATGCTTAAGTAGCTAGGAGTGGATAATGATTTATCTTAGGTGTCAACATGCACTAAAATGGTTATGATGTACTCCCTCCGTTCCTAAATACTTGTCTTTCTAGTCATTTCAACAAGTGACTACATACGGAGCAAAATGAGTGAATCTACACTCTAAAATATGTCTACATACATTCGTATGTAGTAGTCATTTCAAATGTCTAGAAAGACAAATATTTAGGAACGGAGGGAGTAGTATGATAGTATGGTATACTCCTCTGAATGTTTCAAGTGGCATGACTTGTGATACGTCTCCATCGTATCTACTTTTCCTAATGCTTTTGCTCTTGTTTTGGACTATAATTTGCATGATTTGAATGAAACTAACCCAGACTGACGATGTTTCAGCAAAACTACCATGGTGTTGTTTTTGTACAGAAATAAAAGTTCTCAGAATTGGACAAAACTTTTTGGAGAATTATTTTGGAATATATAATAATTTAGTGAACCAGGACCCACTGGAGGGGGGCAGCTTCCCACTAGGCACCAGGGCGCGCCACCCCCTCTAGCGCGCCCTGGTGGGTAGTGGGGGCCACGAGGCTCTACTGGCCCTAGTTCCAACTCTATAAAATCCTATTTTTTGGAGATAAAAAATTAGGAGAGGAAGTTCCATCACATTTTATGATATGGAGCCGCCGCCGCCACCTCCTGTTCTACATCGGGAGGCCAGATCTGGAGCATGTTCGGGGCTCTAGAGAGGGGGATCTTCGGTCTTCATCATCATCAACCATCATCCATCACCAATTTTACAATGCTCACCGCAGGGAGTGAGTAATTCTTTCATAGTCTTACTGGACGGTGGTGGGTTGGATGAGATTCATCATGTAATTGAGTTAGTTTGTTAGGGCTTGATCCCTAGTATCCACTATGTTCTGAGATTGAAGTTGCTATAACTTTGCTATGCTTAATGCTTGTCACTAGGGCCCGAGTAGCATGATTTTAGATCTGAACTGTTTATGTTTTTAGCATTATATATATGTTCATGATCCGACCTTGCAAGTTATATGCACCTGCTATGTGTTATGATCTGCATACCCAAGGTGACAATAATTGGGATTCTTCCCGGTGATTAGCGTACTTTGAGGAGTTCATGTATTCACTACGTGTTAATGCTTGTTCTAGTTCTCTCTTAAAAGGAGGCCTTAATATCCCTTAGTTTCGTTATGGAACCCACTGCCATGGGAGGGTAGGAAAAAAGATGACATGCAAGTTCTTTTCCATAAGCATGTATGACTATTTACGGAATAGATGCCTACATTATATTTATGAACCGGAGCTAGTTCTGTGTCGCCCTAGGTTATGACTATTACATGATGAATATTATCCAACGTTATCACCGATCCAATTCCTACTCGTTTTTCACATATTGTTCTTGCTAAGTTACTATTGTTGCTGCTGCTGTTACACCTGCTGCAAAACTACTGCTACTACTGTTACTATTACTGTTACTATTACTATCACTATCAAACTATCATATTACTGTGGTACTAATCACTTTGCTGCAGATATTTAGTCTACAGGTCTGGAATCTATAAATTTGGGTTGAATACTCTACCCTCGAAAACTATTGCAATCCCCTATACTTGTGGGTTATCAATACCTTTTTCTAGCACCGTTGTTGAGGAGCATGGCTATATTTGTTGAGTCACTTGGGATTTATATCTATTGATCACTATGAAGAATCTTAAGGATGATAGAATCAAGATCGTTCCCTCGAAGACGAGGGGAGGTAAGGAACTGTTATCTAGCTCTGCACTTGATTCACCTTCTGTTTTGAGTAAACTTGCAACACCACCACATGCTATAATCCTGATATGTCACAAGTTGATGATGATGCTACTTCTACTATGAATGATGCTATTGATGATGCTAGTACTCTTATTGATAAGAATGTGCCACTAGGTAAATTTCTTGATGAACAAATTGCTAGAGCTAAAGAAAATGAAATCACTGAAATTGATGAAATTATTGAAACTGATGAAGTCTTGAAACACTAAATTATGAAACACCTATTAGATCGAGCTCTCCTAGATGTGAATTGCCTGATATACCTGAGGGTTATGCTATGGGTGGAGAGGTGGCTAGAGATTTTCTTGCTTGTAAGGATAGATATGATCTTAATAAATTATTATGCAAGCTGAAAGAAAAATCTTTGAATGCTAGAATGAAATGTGATCATAAGTTTTCTACTTCACCTATTTTTGTTACTGATAAGGCTTATGAATTCTCTGTCGACCCAGAGCTGATTACTTTGGTTGAATCTGATCCTTTCCATGGCTATGAAACTGACACCATTGTGGCACATCCTACCAAGTTAAATGATATAGCCACCCTATTTGCTCATGATGAGAAAATTCAATACTACTATATTCTTAAGTTATTTCCGTTCTCATTAAAGGGTGATGCTAAGACTTGGTACAATATTCTTGCTCCTAGTTGTGTGCGTAGTCCCCAAGATATGATTTATTATTTCTCTAAAAGTGTTTTCCTGCTCATAAGAAACAAGCTACCTTATAGGAAATATTTAATTTTGTGCAAATTGATGAAGAAAGTCTCCCACAAGCTTGGGGAGGCTTCTCCAATTGCTTAATGCTTTACCTGATCATCCTCTCAAGAAAAATGAAATAGTTGATATTTTCTATAATGGACTAATTGATGCTTCTAGGGACTTCCTAGATAGTTGTGCTGGCTGTTTTTCGGGGAACAAACTGTTGAACAAGGCTCCCAAAGAATTAATACTGATGCACCTAGTCCTTCAAAAAGGAAAAATGAAAATAAAAATGATAGGACTTTGCATACTTCTAGTGAACCTGAAATAGAAAAACCTTCTGAAGATAACAATGAACATTCACCTAGTAATAATGAAAATGATGATGTTCGTGAAGATGCTCAACAGGACAATGAAAAGGAACAAGATGATGATGTTGCGATAGAACTTGTTGTTGAACTAGGTAACCCACAACCTAAAAATAAACATTATGATAAGAGAGACTTTGTTGCTAGAAATCATGGTAAAGAAAGAGAACCATGGGTTTGGAAACCCATGCCCTTTACACCTGAACCATTTAAGAAAAAGGACGAGGAAGAATTTGAATGCTTTGTTGAAATTCTTAGGCTAATCTTTTTGCGTACTCGTCTGACTGGTATTTTAAAGATGACCCCTTATGCTAAATACATGAAAGACATTGTCACTAATAAAAGGAAAATACTTGAAGTTGGAATCTCCACCATGCTTGCTAATTATTCTTTTAAGGATGGAGTACCTAAGAAATTAGGGGATCCAGGAATACCAACTTTACCATGCTCCATCAAAAGAAATTATGTCAAAACTTCTTTACGTGATTTAGGAGCCGGTGTTAGTGTTATGCCTTTCTCTTTATATAAAAGAATTGTTTTTAATAAACTCACACCTACTGAAATATCATTGCAAATGGCTGACAAATCAACTACCATACCTATCGGTATTTGTGAGGAATGTGCCCGTTCTTGTTGCAAATGTTACTATCTTAACAGACTTTGCTATACTTGAGATGTCTAAGGACGACAACATGTCAATTATCCTTGGTAGACCCTTTTTGAATACTGCAGGGGTTGTTATTGATTGCGATAAAAGCAAATTCACTTTTCATATCAATGGTAATGAGCATACAATGCACTTTCCGAAGAAGCAATTCCAAGTGAACGGTATTAATGTTATTGAAAAATCTCTGACAATTACTATTGGAAGTCTTCAACTCCCTCTTCCTACTGCCAAAAATAAACATGAAGCACTTATTGTTGGGCAGATGCTAACCGTTGAGGTAACTTAGTGTTTAACGAAAATTATTTGGGTTCATGCTAATCGAAAGTGGTTCTTAATAAGACTTGATCAACCTTATTAATGGATTATTTTTCGGAGGCATGTGGTTAATGAATTTAGTTAGCACAACCTTCTGTGCCTACCATTTGTTTTCTGTTATTTTTAGTTAAATACAGTAAAATGACATGTTAATCCTGTCTTTTGATTTTTTTTCCGTGCAATAAAAAAGTGCCCAAAAATAAAAGTGCTGAGAATGACCTAAAATTTTGACATGATTTTTTTTTGAATATTTAAGTTTTTTTATATAAATAACATCGCGGGGATGCCCTAGGTGGCCACTAGGCACTAGGGCGCGCCAGCTACCCTAGGCACGACCTGGTAGGTAGTGGGCCCCACATGCCCCCCCTCACTTATCCCTTTAGCCCATATCGTGACCTACCTCGAGAAAAAAATCACTCCAGCCTTCTCTCTCGTGTTCTTGCTCACAAACCCGCGGATTTCGATCTCTTTGCTCGAAGCTCCGTTTTTGAAACTGTTTTGGGGATTGCTACTTGGTATGTGACTCCTCCATTGCTCCAGTTAGTTTTTGTGCTAGTGGTTTATATGTTGAGTAATTAGCTACTCTTGGTGCTGCTGTAAATGAGCTTACATGTTGAATTCTTTGAGTTCCAAGTAGTTTGAATGCTTGATATAGCCTCTAGACATCCATATGAGTTGTTGCTATCAATCTTGTGAAGTTTTATTGATATTAATCTTGTGTCGCAAAAAATTTCAGAAATTGTTCGCAAATAAAAATGCACCTCTTTAGGAGTTCTTCGAGGAGGAGGTCCTCTGAGGCATCATCGAGTGGGAGCTCAATACGATAGTCATATGTTGAACCGAGTGCAAGCTCTATGCGGGACGCCGATACCAAATCATGCTTATGGTCGTGTAACGAGTTCATGTTAGGTGCAGGTATCAAGGAAGAGTTTGAGCAATATGTTCACAACACCGGGCTCGCCCCCTTCATCGAAGATAAGTGCATTCAGCATCTCAACCTCACACAGACATTCACTGAGAAATTTAAATATCATTCCCATGATTCTATAGTTTCATTTAGCCTTTATGATAAAGCCTTCACCATGCCTCTAGAAGAGTTCTGTGTTTCTTGCAAAATTCCATATTGGGGTTCGTGGGATGAACCACCAAAATCTGAGTATGAGATATTTTTGACTAGAACGTGTCATGGTGAGGATAGAGGAGTGACATAAGCTATAATAAAAAGTATACAATTTCCATCAATTCGTTACTTTGCACTCTTTCATGGCAAATGCATCGTGGGCAAACAAGATTGCAGTACTCTCTGTGCCCCAGACTTGAGCCTCATACATACTGCTCTAACAGGAATTAAATGTTATAATCTTGGAGCAATCATTGCATGGAGGTTGCAACACAATGCTGATAGTGGTCACTTTTATGGAGGAATTTATGCCTCCCGTATGGCTAGGAAGCTGGGTGTGTCACCTTGGCCTAATGATCCTATTTTACCTACCCAGTACATAGACTTCGGTGCCATGCAGCGTCATGAGTTCATTAAATATAAGGCCACAAACTAGAACTATAACCCGATGTTCGATAAAAAAACATTATACCTGTATTTTGCCTGCACCTGCTCTCTTTGTTTATCACAGTAAAGGAAGATACTACATCTATGAGAGTGAGCCGTGCGAGTACAATGCGGCTGTAGAGGCTGCTCATCAGGCTAAGGAGGTCGCACCGATAGCTCCATGAGTTATCATTCTGTCTATTATCCAAGCCACAAGTGGTGATTACCAAGCTAGGCCAAAATCCTAAGCTTGGGGGAGTACGTATTTCCATCGACATTACATTCATGTTCGCACATTTCATTCCAGTTGCCGGTGTCCACACTTTTGCATTGTAATATCCATGTTAGTTTTATTTTCTCGCTTTCTTCTTGTGTGTTTGAAAAACTTTGAGAAAATCCAAAAATATTTCTCGCTCCTTGATAACCCACAAGTATAGGGGATCATTTGTAGCCTTCTTTGATAAATAAGAGTGTCGAACCCAACGAGGAGCTAAAGGTAGAACAAATATTCCCTCAAGTTCTATCAATCACCGATACAACTCTACGCACACTTAACGTTTGCTTTACCTAAAACAAGTATGAAACTAATTTGCAAGAATAAAACTATGAGTACTTTTCGAGAATAAAACTATGAATAAATTGTGAGACAATAAAAGTGGATAGCTTTTGTCAACAAGAAAGTCATTTGTCCCTAGGCAATTGATGACAAGTAGCGGTAATCATTCTTGTAATTTTATATGAGGTAGAGGCATGAGCTAACATACTTTCTCTACTTGGATCATATGCACTTATGATTGGACCCCTAGCAAGCATCCGCAAATACTAAAGATCATTTAGTTCATGAAACCCAACCATAGCATTAAGTATCAAGTCCTCTTTATCCCATACGCAACAACCCACTTACTCGAGTTTAAGCTTTTGTCACTCTCGCAACCCACCATAAGAGAATCATGAACATATTGCAACACCCTACAGCGGGGGGGCTCCGTTTGCATGAGACGGAGGGCACCATAGGACAACACCATAAATAAAGTATACAATCATACCAACCAAGATCACGATTAACCCACGGGATAAAACGGATCTACTCAAACATCATAGGATAGCCAAATATCATTGGGAAATAATATATGGAGTTGAGCACCATGTTTAAGTAGAGGTTGCAGCGGTGAGAAGGGGTGTTACACCGCTTCATAGAGGGGGGAGAGTTGGTGATGACGGTAGAAAGATTGTCGTTGTAGATCGCCTTACCGATTCTTGCCCTGGCGGCACTCCAGCGCCACCGGGAGAGGGAGAGAGAGCCCACCTCCTTATTCTTCTTCCTTGGCCTCCCCCTAGATGGGAGGAGAGTTCTCCCTTTGGTCCATGGCCTCCATGGCGTCGGAGGGGCGGGAGCCCCTCAGAGATTGGATCTCTCTCTCTCTGTTCTCTTTTGTTTCGCGTTCCCCAGATCTGGCCCTTCACGGTTTCTTAAATACCCAGAGATCCATAACTCCGATTGCGTTGAAATTTTTACACGATTTTTTCCATACATTATCTTTCTTGTGCCAAAAGAAGGGCCCCAACTGACTTTCAAGGAGGTCATAAGAAACTTGGGCGCGCCAGGGGGTGCCCGGCGTGCCCTGGTGGGTTGTGGTCACTTTGGGCCCCCGTTTGCGTTGATTCCAAGTCCCAAAAATTATATATATTCCAAAATAATTCTCCGTAAATTTTTATCGTGTTTGGACTTCGTTTGATATGGATTTTCTGCGAAACAAAAAACATGCAACAAACAGGAACTAGCACTGGGCACTGGATCAATATGTTAATAGTCCAAATAAATCAAATAAAATGTTGCCAAAAGTGTATAAAAGTTGTATAATATTGGCATGAAACAATCAAAAAATATAGATATGACAGAGACGTATCAGCATCCCCAAGCTTACTTCCCGCTCATCCTCGAGTAGGTAAATGATAAGAAAAGATAATTTTTGATGTGGAATGCTACCTAGTATAAACTTGACCATACATCTAATCGTGGCATGAATATTAAGACATAAGTGATTCAAAGCAATAGTCTATAATTTGACATAAAGACATCAATACTCAGGCATCCCAATGAACAATCGTGTCTTTCAAAATATCAACGCTAAAGAAAGCTATCCCTACAAATCATATAGTCTTGTCATGCTCTGTCTTCTTAACACAAAGTATTTATCATGCAAAACCCCGATGACAAGCCGAGCAATTGGTTCATACTTTTTAACGCGCTTCAGCTTTTTTAATCCTCACGCAAGACATGAGCGCGAGCCATGGATATAGCACTACGGGTGGAATAGAGTATGATGATAGGGGTAAATATAGAGAAGACAAAAAAGTAAGAAAGTCTCACATCGACGTGGCTAACCAATGGGCTATGGAGATGTCCATCAATCGATATCAATGTGAGTAGGGATTGCCATGCAACGGATGCAGTAAGAGCTATAAGTGTATGAAAGCCCAATATGAAACTATGTGGGTGTGCATCTAATCCTATAATGAAAAATTCCCACTAGTATATGAAAGTGACAACATAGGAGACTCTCCATATGAAAAACATGATGCTACTTTGAAGCACAAGTGTAGAACTAGCATGCCCCTTCTCTCTTTAATTCTTTTTTATTTTTATTCTTTGTTTTATTTTTATATTTTTTTTCTCTCATTGTCCTGAGTATCATCCCGACTTGTGGGGGAATCATAGTTTCCATCATCCTTTCCTCACTAGGGCAATGCTCTAATAATGAAAATTGATGATCATCACACTTCTGTTTACTTACAACTCAATATAACAACCCGATACCTATAACAAAGTATGACACTAGCAATACCAGATGTGCAATGATCTAGCATAATATGCATGAAAGATGATGAACAGTGGCTGAGCCACAAATACTATGTCAACTATATGATCATGCAAAGCAATATGACAATGAATGCTCAAGTCATCAAAATGGAAGCGGTGGAATTTGCATGGCAATATATCTCGGAATGGCTATGGAAAGGCCATAATAGGTAAGTATGGTGGCTGTTTTGAGGAAGATATCATATCATGGGGTTTGGATGCACCAACGAAGTTTGCACCGACTCTCAAGGTGAGAAAGGGCAATGCATAGTACCGTAGAGGCTAGAAAATTGTGGAAAGGTAAGGGCGCGTATAATCCATGGACTCACATTAGTCATAAAGAACTCACATACTTATTGCAACCGTTTATTAGCCCTCGAAGCAAAGTACTACTACGCATGCCCCTAGGGGGATAGATTGGTAGGAAAAGGCCATCGCTCGTCCCCGACCACCACTCATAAGGAAGACAATCAATAATAAATCATGCTCCAACTTCATAGCATAACGAGAGACTATACGTGCATGCTTCGGGAATCACAAACCTTAACGCCAAAATACTTACTAACCACAACCATTTACAAGTACCTCCCACATATTACTATCTCTATATCGCGAAACTATTGCAAGGAATCAAATATATCATACTCAGTGATCCATAAGTTTTATGTAGGATTTTATGACTAACCATGCGATTGACCAATTCCTGTTGACTCTCTAAATAGATATAAGTGAAGCATGAGAGTTTAATTCTTTCTACAAAATACCATGCTCTAATAAATATAAGTGAAGAAAAAGAGCATTCTACAAACAATGGTTTTCTATGTGAAGAGAAACAAGCAATCCAAATTTCAAATGATATAAGTGAAGCACATGAAGCATTCTATAAAGTCACACACAAAAGATATAAGTGAAGTGCAATGAGCATTCTATAAATCAACCATGGACTATCTCATACCAGCATTGTTGGGGATATTACTACTGGGCGTAAACCGGCCTACCTAGGCCGGGTTAACTTCGTCAGTAGTTAAGTATGTTAAAGCCCAAGAAGGCAGATGAGGGCTCAAAGCCCATGGTCGGTTCAAGGCCTGTAGCCGTAAACCGGCGTTAGTAGTTAAACTTGTATTGTAAGTTAGGAATAAGTGGAGACCAAACCGGACACATCTATGAGCCGGTATTGGGACTTTGTGAACCGACGGGCGTCACCCATGTATATAAGGGGACGACCCGACGGTGGTTCAAGGACAACAGACAACTACTCGAGACATAGGCGAAGCTTGTTTGCTCCCTAGTCATCGAAACCCCATCAATTCCATCACAACTAGACGTAGGCTTTTACCTTCATCGAAGGGGCCGAACTAGTATAAACTCGCTTGCGTCCCTGTGTCCGCTTTAACCCCTTCAAGCTAACCCGTCGCGATGGCTCCACGACTAAGTCCTTTCTCTAGGACATCTGCCGTGACAAAGCCACGACAGTTGGCGCCCACCATGGGGCTATCGCACGATGGTTTCAAGTTCTTGGAGGGCCGCTTTGAAGGACTCAAGGGCTACGCCATGGGCCGGATGACAGAGTCGTTGCGGCAAGCTCTACATCGATGATGCAGGCTGGGGCCCCGAGGCCGGCTCCAGTTGAGTATGGATACCGGGTCCCCTTTGGTGGCATACACGTTTTCATCGGCAAAATCGGAGAACCGGGCCCTGAGCCGCATATCTGCACCGACCTCGTTGAAACGGCTCAGCGTGCGCGGTCTGCCCGGGTTAAACCGGCCATGAAGCGTGCCTTCGTGGGAGTCATTCATGGAGGAGGTCATGAGGACGGATCGGGATCTGGCGGCGAGACCGTCATTTACTCCGGTGACGAGTCCTTCGGAGAAACCGAATCTCTTTATCAGCTACAAGATGGCCAGATTGGGGGCTGTTCTGATGGTGACGGTATTTCGGACCCCTCTGATCTACCGAACCGAGTTGGAATATTCATGGCTGGCACACAAGCAGCACTTCATTCTTCGGCTGCCGCGCCAATAACCTCCGGTTCAGCAGAGCGACAGCTGCTGGGGCAGGGAGCTCTGCGCGCCCGCCGGCTCAAGTTCTATCAAATCTATTTGATGCATTGGTTGTGCTTATGGCAGAGGCTAATCCGGCGGATCAGGAAGTCCACAACGCGGAAATTGCAAAGGTGAAGGAACAGATCACCCAGGCCAAGGCAGACCTGGCAGCTGAGGATGCCAGGATGACCGCAGAGCGGGCCGCTTTAGACGCACAAGCCTACAGGCTCATGTTGGACCAGAACGCGTCGCATGAAGTCATGAAGAGGAAGTACCGATCCCGCTTGCCTTCGGTTTTCGAGGCCAGATACCTTTTCAACACCCCAGGAGTAGGAACCGGTAATCCGCTGGAGGTAAACCGGACGGAAGCCCCTGCGACCGGCGCGCCGGTTCAGCCCCGTCGGATAGATCTACCTCGTCAAAATACTGTTATACCTCAGGCTGTTTCGACACCTTCGGGTCACTACTCCAACCCGATGGACAATCTCATTGCCGCTGCTGCACGGCTGGAGGCCATTCCAATTGAAGGTGACTCGCCGCAGGCAGTAGAGACGCGACGGGTCAAGGAGCTTCTGAGGACAGCTTTGGTCCAACAAGAAGCATACTCGTACAGCCGCGACCGGATCCACTCGACCCCCCATCCAAGCCGGAGCTATAGCAGACATATGGATGAGCCGGCAGTGTCGAGTAATGAACGACGTGGAGCACCCCGTGGCAACAACCCGGCGGGTGGTGCTGATAACGCTCAGGAAGTGGTGGACCGGACCCGAGCGCGCAGGGAGGCCGAGTTAGCCGCACAGCATCAGGCTCGGCAGCTCACGCCGGTTCGTCCAACCATCTCGATCGAACCTGGTGTTACTTCTAGTTCTTTGGGGGTGCCTTGCCTTGTCCCCTCTTTATGCAATATGCGCCTGCCCAAGGATTTCAAAGGCCCGCGCAAAGTACCAAATTACACGGCGGATCAACCTCCAGAGACATGAGTGGAGAGCTATGAGATGGCCATGGAGATGCTTGATGTGGATGACGCGGCATGTGCGAAATACTTCACCATGATGCTTGAAGGAACGGCCCGTACTTGGTTAAAAAGCTTGCCGGCTAATTCTATCAGTTCATGGGCCCAATTACGAGCCCGGTCTATCAGCAATTTCAAGGATGCATGTAAACAGCCTATGTCAATAGTGGACTTAGCTGCCTGTGTCCAGGAGGAAGGAGAATGGATGACTCATTGGGTGCGCCGGGTTTCACAAGTGTTGCATTCATCAGACCGCATCAACGCTGACACCGTTGTATTAACAATAGAAGGCAACTGCTGGTTTGGGCCCCTAAAGCTGAAGTTGGGACGGATGAAGCGTCATTGCACTGACATGGGAAACCTCATGGCTTCTTTGGTCAAGTATGCTGATTCTGATAGTACCAAGGATCCCGAATCTGATGATGACAAGGCAGGGCAGGGAAAGAGGAACAACAACTCCAAAGGTCAGCAGCATCACTGGGCAGGCAATGGTGGTGGAGGCAAGCGTAAAGCGGATGGTAACATGGACTTTGTGGCTAATACCAACACGCAGGACAATGGCCAGCGACGCAAGGGTAAACCGAAAAATCGCAACGGGGCACCCAACCCTAATCCTGACCGCCTAAACTATCTACTGAGCCAGCCCTGTCCAAGACATGGGACGAAGGAGGCGCCAGCAAACCACCTTTGGAAGGATTGCTTCATTATGCAGGAGTTCAAGAATTCTAATGCTTTCCGGTATGATCACAGCTCCGGCGGTGGCTCAGGGTCCAGGCCGGGTTACGGTGGAGGAAATTTCGGTTCAGGATTTAATGGTAATCCGGGCGGACATAATAATCAAAATAGTCAGAACAACCAGGGTGGTTACAACCAACAGCAGCAACAGTCAGGTTACCAGAGCAACCCAAAGCAGTTGAGTAGTGGGCAGTACCATGTCTTCACCACTAGCTTGGACAAGCGAGATCGGAAGGTTCAGAGGCGGGCGGTTAACTCTGTTGAACCGGCCATACCCCGTTATCTACACTGGTCTGAACAGCCAATCATATGGAGCAGAGAGGATCACCCACCCCAGGTTGATAATCCGGGTCAGTTGGCTCTGGTGGTGGCACCTCAGGTGGGAGGTTGCAAGTTCACCAAAGTGCTCATGGATGGAGGGAGCAGCATTAATATCTTGTACTATGAGACCTTCCGTCGTATGGGACTAACAGATAAAAATCTCAAACCGTATAATATGGTGTTCCACGTGTGTAGTACCTGGCAAATCAGCATATCCTATTGGTAAGATAGCTCTGGAAGTGGCCTTTGGGGATGATATGATTCCAGGTCGGAGATATTGATGTTTGAAGTGGTGAAAATCCAAAGTCCATATCACGCCCTGTTTGGGCGACCGGCCTACGTCAAGTTTATGGCACGACCCTATTATGTGTATTTGCAGCTCAAGATGCCGGGTCACAAGGGGACAATAACGGTTCATGGAAGCCGCAAAATCGCTTTGGAGTGCGAGGAAGGAGATGCGGCCTATGCAGAGTCAGTTTGTGCCACCGAGGAGCTGAAGTATTATAAGGACAATGTTGATCCGACGGACATGACTCCATTAAAGAAGCCAACTACGGAGCATGATCCGGCCCTGAAGTTCAAATCGGCAGCAGAAACTAAGCTTGTTGACTTCGTACCTGGCGATTCGTCCAAGCAGTTCAGCATCAGTGCCAACTTGGATCCGAAATAGGAAAGCGCGCTCATCGAGTTCATCCGTGAGAATCGGGACATTTTTGCATGGAAGCCCTCTGACATACCAGGTGTACCGAGGCAACTCGCTGAGCACACCCTTAATGTGGATCCTAAATACAAACCGGTGAAATAGTTCCTCCGCCGGTTTAACGAAGAAAGACGCAAAGCGATTGGAGAAGAGGTAGCCAGGCTCTTAGCAGCTGGCTTTATTGTTGAAGTTTTTCACCCTGAATGGCTTGCCAATCCGGTGCTGGTCCTTAAGAAAAATGGCACCTGGCGCATGTGTGTGGATTACACAGATCTTAATAAGGCTTGTCCAGCAGATCCTTTTGCCCTCTCCCGTATTGATCAAATTATTGATGCTACGGCGGGTTGTGAGCGTTTAAGTTTTTTGGATGCATATTCTGGTTATCATCAGATCAAAATGGCAGTTAAGGACCAGGAGAAGACGGTGTTCATAACTCCCTTTGGAGCCTTCTGCTATGTGTCTATGCCCTTTGGGCTCAAGAGTGCCCAGGCAACTTATCAATGGTGTGTGCAAAATTGTCTTCACAAACAGATTGGCCGTAATGTACATGCTTACATGGATGATATCGTGGTTAAATCCAGGGAGAAGGAGACTCTGATTGATGATTTGAAGGAAACCTTTGATAACCTGAGGACATACAAGATGATGCTTAATCCGGACAAGTGCGTCTTTGGTGTACCGGCGGGCAAGTTATTGGGTTTTTTGGTGTCCAATAGGGGAATTGAGGCTAATCCGGAGAATATCACAGCCATCACCTCCCTGGCTAAACCGAAGTGTATCAATGATGTTCAACGCCTGGCAGGCCGGATTGCTGCGTTAAGCCGGTTTATCAGTCGTCTTGGTGAGAAAGCAATCCCTTTGTATCAGATGTTGAAGAAGACGGATCAGTTTGTCTGGAGTTCTGCTGCTGATGAAGCATTTGAGGACTTAAAGCAGCAATTGGCCAATCCGCCTGTGCTTGCCGCTCCCATTGACAAGGAGCCGTTACTGCTATATGTTGCTACTAATGCTCGGGCGGTCAGCGTGGCTATTGTGGTGGAGCGAAAGGAGGCAGGTAAGGAGCATCCGGTTCAACGTCCAGTCTATTATATCAGCGAGGTACTCATTGAATCCGAGCAAAGGTATCCGCACTGGCAGAAGCTGGTGTATGGAGTTTTTATGGCAAGCCGGAAGCTTAAACAATACTTCCAAGGGCACCCAATTATGGTGGTCAGTTCTGCTCCTTTGGGGGATATCATCCAGAACCGGGAAGCAACTGGCCGGATTGCCAAGTGGGCTATAGAGCTTGGGCCGCACGGTTTGAAGTATGTGCCTCGGACGGCGGTTAAGTCTCAAGCACTTGCTGATTTCATCAATGATTGGATGGAAATGCAAGCACCTGAAGAAAAGCCGGATCACACATATTGGACCATCCATTTTGACGGATCCAGGCAATTGGAAGGCTCGGGGGATGGAGTCGTATTAACTTCCCCACGAGGTGATAAGTTTTGTTACGTTCTCCGCTTAATGTTCCCTTGTACTAACAATGCAGCTGAGTATGAAGCCTTGCTCCATGGTCTCCGGATGGCTAAGGAGATGAATCTAAGTCGAGTTAAGTGTTTCGGTGACTCGGACCTCGTGGCTCAGCAAGTGTCTGGCACTTGGGACTCCAAGGACCCACTCATGGCAGCATACCGTCGTGAGGTGGATATTGTTGCAGGTCATTTTAAAGGCTATCAGGTGGACCACGTGGACCAGCGGAAAAATGAAGCGGCGGATGCTTTAAGCCGGCTGGGCTCTCAGCGCAAACCGGTCCCGCCCAATGTTTTTCTGGATGTGCTGCACAACCCTTCGGTCAAGATCCCTGGTGAAGCGTATTTGGCTATTCCTGATCCGGAGGCTCAATTGGTGGCAGCTCTTCATGTTATTCCGGATTGGACGCTTCCTTACCTGGCGTAGAAGAACCGGGGCGAGTTACCAGAGGATGAGACTCTGGCCCGACAGATAATCCGGCGATCCAAGTCCATGACTATTATCAATGGCGAGTTGCATCATTGCAGTGTGTCAGGGGCGTTTCAACGTTGTGTGTCCCCTGAAGAAGGCCGTGAAATTTTGCGTGAGATCCACGAAGGAGATTGTGGTCACCACGCCGGTTCAAAATCTCTGGTGGCTAAAGCGTTTCGCCATGGCTTCTATTGGTTAACTGCTCATGCTGATGCAGAGGATCTGGTCAGACGATGTGATGGTTGCCAAAAGTTTTCAAGACGTGCTCATGTACCGGCTCAAGAATTGAGAATGATTCCAATTACTTGGCCGTTTGCAACTTGGGGGCTGGATATGGTTGGGCCTTTCAAAAGGTCCAAAGATAAGAAGACCCACCTCCTGGTGGCGGTTGACAAGTTTACAAAGTGGGTGGAGGCAGAACCTGTTAGCAAGTGTGATGCGGCCACGGCGGTTCAGTTCATCAAAAAAGTGATTTTCCGGTTTGGCTTTCCACACAGTATCATCACAGATAATGGTACCAATTTGTCCAAAGGTGCCATGAAGGAGTTCTACGAACGGGAGCACATCCGGCTCGACGTTTCATCGGTGGCACATCCATAGTCCAATGGTCAAGCAGAAAGGGCTAATCAAGAGATCTTGAGAGGCATCAAGCCCCGGCTTATGGTTCCTTTGCAGACAACACCGGGTTGTTGGGTAGAAGAGTTACCATCTGTGTTATGGAGCATCAATACTACACCCAACAGATCAACAGGATACACACCGTTCTTCATGGTTTACGGAGCGGAGGCGGTTCTCCCCAGTGATATCCGTCATGATTCACCCCGTGTGGCGGCTTATGTTGAAGTGGATAATGAGACAGCACGGCAAGACGCTTTGGACCTGTTGGATGAAGAACGTGACATAGCAGCTGCCCGCTCGGCGATTTACCAACAGGATCTTCGTCGTTATCACAGTCGCCGAGTCAGAACCAGAACCTTTCAGGAAGGAGATTTGGTGCTTCGGCTCATCCAAGATCAGACTGATATGCATAAGCTATCCCCACCTTGGGAGGGGCCTTTCGTGGTCAGCAAGAATCTGCACAACGGGTCATACTATCTGATCGATATTCGAGAGTATAAGGACTCATGTACATCAGAGGAGGAAACCAACAGGCCATGGAACATAGCTCATCTTCGGCCTTACTATACCTGAGCCATTGGCTCTACTTATGTACATATTACGACGATGTATATATTATGATTAAATATAATAAACCGGAACCTCAGCTAAAGCGGGGTATCTATTCTTTTACATCATGTGTGGTTACACGGAGTTGTTCTAAAGCGGCCTCCGGTTTACCCCTTGAGTTAGCTTTTTAAAAGCATCATGTTATATCACTTGGGGGTTTGGTCGTGTCCGAACCAATACAATACCTCTTGATAGGCGAGAGCCACCATATCACTTGGGGACTTGGTCACGTCTGAACTAGTCATGCCTCTTGATTGGCCTAAGGCCACAGAATCACTTGGGGGCTTGGTCGAACCCGAACCATTGCCATGCCACTTGATCGGCATAAATGCCACGATTTCATTTGGGGACCTGGCTGACTAGAACCATCGCTACACCTATCGGGAGCTTGGTCGTGTTCGGCCATGGTAATGCCATCTGATGAGCTCAAATAAGCCTCTTTTTTGCAAAACGGTTTTGTCATTGCCTTTGCTTCACATTTTTCCTTGAAAGATATTTCTTTCTTTTTATTGTGTTTTTTAAAAACCGACAAAGTTTTAAGCCGGTTTAAACTGTCAATTGACAGAACACGGTTCATTTTAATCCGGAGACTATTTGCTCGGTTTGATTTTTTTGTTGTTAACATCCTATTATGGAGTAACACGGTGTTTATTATAACCCGGCACAGTTTACATGGTAAACCGGCATCATATATATATAGGAGCTGCTATCTCCTCCAACAGTGTGGGTTTATAAAGCTCCGCTTCAAGATTGGCCAAGCCAACTTCACGTTCAACGATGGCAGGTATTATGTATCTCAAAAATTTGGTCATATACTTAAAAATTTCGGATGTTTTGATTTCATGTATGCAGATATCATATTCCGCCTGACGATACAACCGCGGTGGCATTTTAAGATTTTTTTTGTTGCAGAAAGTACTTTGGAATGTTCATCACCCAAAGGAAGAGCAAGTTGCAGTAATTATGCACGACGACATATCAACATCAAAAGTATCAGCTAGCCTATTACAAGGCAACACAGTGCCCCTAATAAAATCATTGTTTTTCGCAAGAGAGAAGCAGTTTTAAACCGGCTTCCGGTTTAAGCTTGGCCACCAGCCTGGCCTGATGGTTGTGGATCATCACGCGCCGCTTCAGTTTCAGTTTCTCTACCCATCGGCTGGAAATCAACAGTTGTCCAGTCGATTTCCATTAATGCTTGAAAGACAGCTTCATCATGGATCAGCAATGACGGATCAATATCGGGAGCGTAAGTATGCTTACGGATTGGAGGGATAAGATTTTCCGATTCATGGATTGGTGCAGCTATTCTCTTGTTTTGATTGTCATATTGGGCTTGATAATGAGACAAGTCTGCTTCTTTAGCCAATTGACAAGCTAGCAGACGCACCTCCCGGTTTATTGCTCGCAGATCCGCTCTTACCCGTCTTCCTTCAAGCTGGGATGTCCCTGACCGCTTCAATAGGATCAAAATCCGACACCCAAGATTTTGCCTGGATTAAGGCATTGATCGCACCGGTTCGAGCAGCAGATTTCTTCAGCTCTTCAATCCGGGCAGGAAGCACCGACAGTTTCATCAGAGTGTCTTGAATCAAAGTGGGCGCCGGTTTGTTGTGGGATGCAGTACAGATGATACGCTGTGCACCAGTGTACAGTTGTTCGATCAACATATAGGCGGCTTTCAATTTCTTCCGCACATCTGACCCCAAGTGACCAATGCGTGTCCCTGAAATATCATAAAGGGTTAACAAACCGGCACATCTGACCCCAAGTGACCAATGCTTTAATCAATTCAGAAGTCAAACTGGCTTACCAAAGATAGCAGTGGTCATGGCATGCACGTGCCGCTTTATGCTAGTCAGTTCATCCGCCATCGGTTTTAGTGCAGCCTCGGCATCCTCTGCTCGTTTGATTAAAGCGGACTTTTCAGTGGCCCAATCCGCCCGCTTCTTCTTGAAGCTCTCCTTAAGCTGTTCCATGGCGCTTAAAGCACTGGCTAATTCCTCTTTTGCTTTGGAGGTTTCAGCTTGTTGGGATTTCAGATTTTCTTGGACATCGGCGACTTGGTTTTCTTTCGTCTTCAGCTCAGCCTGCATGCACACAGTTATATGCTTCAGCAAAACGGTACAAGGATTGAAGTACCAACCGCATAACAAGTTATGCCCTTGGCACTTGGGGGCTAATGCATATTTGATCTTCATCTTTCAATTGCTTACAAAGTCCCAAGATCAATACAAGTATTCAACTTGGCACTTGGGGGCTAATGGCTATTTGCTCATATATATTCTGATGCGGCAATCTCAATCACTCAAAGTCCCGGTTTAACTACGCTAAATTGAACCGGCCCTTGGGGACTACATCAGCGAATTTCAAAACATTAAGATTTATATTAGTAAGTCCCGGTTTGAAAGAAGATTACAAACCGGCCCTTGGGGGCTAGGAGAGTCAGCAAGAATTGAAGCATATGGAAGTTACCTCATATTTATCTTTCATCATGTTAACCAGACCGGCTTCATAGTCATGACTGGTATACAGCCGGTTCAGGTAGCCAGAATGGATATCTTGGGTGTTCAGAGCAACGTAAGTCGCCAGATCAGCATTCCACTTGCCTTTGCCAAAGGCAGCAAATTCTTCCTTGGCAGTATGTTTGGACAAAGCGACAGGATTGCTTGGCTCTGTATGGCCAATGCCAGTAATGACAACATCATCATCCTTGGCATCGCTGGTTTGCACTGGGGCTGTTGGCTTGTCAGTAGGTTTTGTTGGATCGGTGGATTTCTCAATCCGGATGGAACTTGTGGGCTGATTGACAGGACTTGAAGTATCAATAGGTCTCTCTTCAGCAATAAGATCGTCGTCTTGCTGCGGCGGATCATTGGGTATATCCTCAGGAATAGCCGCTTCAGGATCTGGTGTTTTGCCCGGTTCAAGGACGGCATCCCCTTCGGCTGCTTTGTCCAGGCAAGCTTTCTTGCTTAGCCTAGGCTTGGCCCTGAAAGGAATAACAAAATCAAATACAGCATATGTTCCAAGGTAATGTACTGCAAATATTATGATAAGTATAGCTTACCCAAGCACCGTTTTGATCGGTGGCAGTTGAGTAGCCGATGACTCGCTAGAGGATGAGTGGGAAGTAACCTGGTAATCGGAGTCAGATGGATTAAGAGCTTGACGAAACCAGCCCGCTTTAGGACAAGCACTGACAAGCAAATTAGAGACCTCTGAGCGGCGTTTCCGAACCGGACTGTTCGGTAAACCGGCGAAGGTAACTACCTGGCTGCTGTACCGGGTGGTGCGACGAGCTTCGTGCTGTTGGGTCTTCATAAGAAATTTGGGATCCAAATAAGCAAGAGGATGAGAAAATTTAACTTTCCGGTTTGCCTGACGGATTTTTAGTGAAGGCAAAGGTTCTGAATCGGAAGAGAGAATAATACCTCTGCAGCATCAGCATGACTGGCTTCGGCATCATCCTGACAAATATCATCATCAATAAGACGCATGAAAAATAAGCCAAGTGAGTCAAGCCCTACCTCAAGGTACGGATTATCCACATCATCATCAAGGGCCGGATTAGAGGATGAAGTGGTTCTTTTCCTATGGGCAGTCTTCTTCACAGCTTTAGTCTTTTGCCGGGTTGCTCTTTCCGGTTTGTCTGGTTTTTCTGGTTTCTCCTGGGGCAGTTTCTTGCTCCAAAACGGATCATTGCCCTGGTTACACAGACACTGATATTAAACAATGACCAGATATATCAATAACAGATTCAGCAAAAAGAAAAATCAATGTCTTACAGCTGGCGGTTTGTTGGTGGCATAGAAGGGAAGCAGGCCGGTTTTAGCACAGATGTGTTCCGGTTCATTCAGCATTTTATTCACAGCCTCTGAGATTTCTTCATCGGTGAGCTGGATGTTGGAATGTCGCAGTGGGTCATCAACACTGCCAGTATACGCGCACATCAAACCGGAGCGCTGACTAAGGGGCAGTATGCTCCATGATATCCAACAGCGAGCGAGATCAACCCCTGTTAAACCGTTGGCCATAAAGGCTCTGAGCTTCGACAGTTGAGGAGCATATTTGCTTCTCTCCTGGGCAGTCAACCTTTGTGGAAAGGGGTGTGTATTGCTGAGCCGTTCCGGACGAAAGCAGGCAAGGGATTTTCACCAGTAGGGGAGGTGTCTTTGCAATAGAACCATGTTTGATTCCACTCTTTGGGGTGGCTGTGCAGTTTGGCGTGAGGGTATGTGACCTCTTTCCTTTTTTGAATCGCCACGCCACCCAACTTCGTATTGGAGCCGTCAGTAAACTCGGTACGACGGTTTAGATGGAAAAGGTCTTTGAACAATTCCACTGTGGGCTCCTCTTGAAAGAACGCCTCACAGAGCACTTGGAAATGACACATGTTTGTAACAGAGTTGGGGCCAGTGTCTTGTGGATGGAGTTGGAAATCGGCTAAAACATCCCGGTAAAATTTAGAACCGGGCGGCTTAAAGCCCCGGGCTAAGTGATCTACGAAAACGACGACCTCTCCTTCTTGAGGTGTGGGAGGGCATTCTTTGCCAGGAGCCCTCCAATGGATGGTATCTTTGCTGCCTAAGGCGCCGATCAGGACTAAATCGTCCAGTTGTGCCTCTGTGACGCGAGAAGGAACCCAGTTGCACTCATATACTTGCTTGGCCATGATGAAATCTACAAGGTAGATGATCCCGGTTCAAAAATGCATTGGTTAAAGGTACATTGGTATGTGCAATGTTAAACCGGAGACAGATCTATCTAAACCGGAGTTTTATGAAGCCGCAACATCTGGAGGTTCAACAAGGGGACTAATGGTATATACCGGTTTGGCAATTTTTTCTACAAAGTTAAACCGCCTGATCTAAGCATTGAAACAACTGAGATTGCGGATGGATAAGTATGCAGAAACAGATTTCACAAGATTTCTCTACAGCATTGGATCTGAAGCAAGTTTAGAAAATAAGAAAAATATTCAAAAGCTCAAAGCAGAACAGTATTGAATCAATGGGCAGAAATATATGTGAGATCTATGGTCTTGGGCATGAAACTAAAGGCGGATACTAAAAGCTACCGCTACACAGAGCAGGGGTTTCACAGATGCATCCAGGAGCTAGTATATGAACATGAACAGGTGATGAACACTGCAAGAACACGAAACCCTAGAACAGATCTATGTTGGGAAGAGCAGAAGGCTTACCAGAGTTGAGGAAGACGCGGAAGGTTGCCGCGGTGCTCTGGTGCGTTCAGGTTGATGCAGCGGCCAAGGCTGGTGCAGAAGTTGACGGTGGCGGCGGAGCTCCGAGGCTGGCGACGCAAGGAAGACGAAGAAGAAAGGCACGAAGGGGAGAAAAGAAATGACCCTTCGGTCCTATTTATAAGGCAAAAGGACATGTGTTAGGTGTGACAATCAAGGGGCCACGAAACGGAGCTGTCGCCTCGATTTCCGCAGATCTATTAAACAAGGAAGCATAATGGATAGCTTCGTTATGACAGGTGACGTCACTCCGGTTTACAACGACTAGAGAAGATGACATCACGGTGGTTCAACAAACTACAAGAAGATATTGAAGATGAAGATTTTTGCTAAAGGATTGACATGAACATGTTCAAATCAATCTGGGGCCTAATGTTGGGGATATTACTACTGGGCGTAAACCGGCCTACCTGGGCTGGGTTAACTTCGTCAGTAGTTAAGTATGTTAAAGCCCAAGAAGGCAGATGAGGGCTCAAAGCCCATGGTCGGTTCAAGGCCTGTAGCTATAAATCGGCATTAGTAGTTAAACTTGTATTGTAAGTTAGGAATAAGTAGTGACCAAACCGGACACATCTATGAGCCGGTATTGGGACTTTGTGAACCGACGGGCGTCACCCGTGTATATAAGGGGACGACCCGGCAGCGGTTCAAGGACAATAGACAACTACTCGAGACATAGGCGAAGCTTGTTTGCTCCCTAGTCATCGAAACCCCATCAATTCCATCACAACTAGACGTAGGCTTTTACCTTCATCGAAGGGGCCGAACTAGTATAAACTCGCTTGCGTCCCTGTGTCTGCTTTAACCCCTTCAAGCTAACCCGTCGCGATGGCTCCACGACTAAGTCCTTTCTCTAGTACATATGCCGTGAAAAAACCACGACAAGCATGGTGCATAAAATGAAAATGAAAAATGAACACAAAATATGATCCAAGATTCACACATATCACATGAACGAAACGAGAACAAAAACATACTGATAATTGTTGAAGAAATATGGGATGCCTTTCGGGGCATCCCCAAGAATAGACGCTTGAGTCTCCTTGAATATTTACTTGGGGTGCCTTGGGCATACCCAAGCTTGAGCTCTTGCCTCCCCTCCTTCTCCTCATATCAATACCCCCTCGATCTTTGATCACTTCATCCACACAAAACTCAACAGAAAGCTCGGTAAGATCCGTTAGTATAATAAAGCAAATCACTACTCTAAGTGCTGTTGCAAACCAATTCATATTTTGTTTTTGCATTGTAGCTACTGTAATATACCTTTTTCATGTCTTATACTACTGAGAGAATCGATAGTTTCATCAAAACAAGCAAAATAATGCATCGAAAATAGAATTTGTCTTAAACAGGACAGTCTGTAGTAATCTGAACTCTAACCATACTTCTAGTACTCCAAAAATTCTGAAAAATTAGGAAAAATAAACAATTTGTATAGAAATATTGTGAAAAATGTTTTAGAAGCATTCAACATGCCAGTAAAAAATGTAAAATCGCGCCCTACAACCAAGGTTTCTGTTTTTGCACCACTCATACCAACAAGCAATCCTAAAGGAAAATCTTGGCACATCATTTTTATAACACAATGGATTTGTACAAGGGAATAATTATTTTTGTTGAAAAGTTTCTGTAATTAAAATGTACAAAGTTTCCATGGGCATGAACAAAGTTCAAGGCTAGCCTCCACTTTCACAATGCTCGTCCCTCTCACTTTCACTTTTCTTTTTGTGAAGTTTTAAGTTCCCCTCTATTTTTTTATTTTTAAACTTTATAAAATCACTCAACATAAATAAATGACTCTCTAAAACTTCCGAGTTGTCTCCCTGGCAGCGCTTTCTTTAAAGCAATTAAGCTAGGCATAAAGTGCTCAAGTGGTGGATCCACCCGGATCCCAGGTATATCAAAGCCAATTTTAATTAGCAATAATTTGGCATTTAGTAGTGAGCACAAAGCAACATATATCATGCAATGACGGAGTCTAACTCTCTTCCTATGCAACGGCATGTCATAAAAGAACAATTCATGCACATCAAGTAAAGGCTAATACATAGCATAAACAGTTTCTTGCAATTTTTTCGTGTTGGAAACATAGAGAGGTGGAGATATAGTTCCTCTCTCATAAAAATTGCAAGAAGGAGCAGCAAGCACATGCATATTATATTCATCAAAATTATCATGTGCAGTGATAAAACGCAACCCATCAATGTAATCCTTAATAAGTGCAAACTTCTCCGATATAGTGTAGTTTGGAGAATTCAAAAAGATAATACGAGTATCATGTGTGGGTGCAATAGCAACAATTTCATTCTTAACATAAGGAACTATAGCAAGTTCATCTCCATAAATATAATTCATATTGGCACCTTGGCCACAAGTATAGCAAGTATCAAGTTCATCAAAAAGGGATATTCAAAAGAATCAACGGGATCATAGCAATTATCATAGAATTCATCCTTCGGTAAGCATGAAGGGACATTAAATAATGTATGAGTTGGAGGGTTACTCTCATTAGAAGGTGGGAACGGGTAGCTAATCCGCTCTTCCTCCTTTTGTTTTTCGCTCTCCTCATCATCTTTTTCATCCAATGAGCTCACGGTTTCATCACTTCCTTCTTCCATAGACTCCTGCAAAATATTAGTCTCTTCTTGGACAGCGGAGACTTTCTCAATAAATACATCAATATCAGAATTGTATTTATAATTTTCATAGCAATATTTAAGGATGGAAAAATTGTCAGGTCTATAAAGTGAATCATCAAAATCTTCAGTCTTTCCAAACAAAGATTCAATTTTATAAGCACCCTTAAAAGCAACAAATTCTTCTATTCGTTACACATCATAGTAATCATATCTACCATTAGCATAACAAGCCAAGGTTTCATTATCGTTAAATTTGCATGAAAAGGGAAGGTGTGGATCCTTCATCCTAGAACAACAAGTATAATCATATCTCTGCATAAATTCCAAGCATACCAATGCGACATATCAATTTGATCCCATAATAGTGTCGAGGGAAACGACACCTATGGGATCACTAGGGTCCCTTTTTGCTACGGTTGGCGGGCGTGAGGTTGTGCAAAGAGTGGGTCTAGAAGCCAGCACGAGGATCGTTTACCCAGGTTCGGGAAGCGAGAATGCGTAATACCCTAGTCCTACTTTGGTGTATATTTGAGTGTTCTTGAGTTCTTGAACTAGCTACGATGCATGCGTCGTCCAAAAAATCTGAATCCTTCTCCAGTATGCCTCGGGCCTGCTTTTATAGTCAAAAGGGGCTGCCACAGTCGCACACAGGAGGTGGAAAGGTATACAGTAATTGAGTCTATCTCCTGGCACCGTAGGACAAACACATTTAATGCGTTGCCGGCGTGCTCTTCTTGCTTTATCGGGGACAGCAAGGAAGCTCGTCCCAGCTGTCGCCGCCTCGCCTGGCTTTGACGCGCGTCCGAACTGACGATGCGTGTAGCACCATGTTGGCTGGCTGCTGAGTTGGTGTAGTGGCTGAATCTTCACGAAGATCTGCATGCCACCACGCAGGTGCTTGTCGAGTCGTCCTAGAGGCCGCACGTCGCCACGCAGGCACCTACCTAGCTGGTGGGCTAGCAGCTGCATGTGAACGGTAGTGGAGTCTTGGCAGACGTGGGCCTGGCTGCAGCCCCACGGATGTTTTCGGCAAGAGTCTTGCCGGGGCCCTGGCAAGGGTCTTGCCACAGCATCTTGGTCGTCCCTAGCAAGGGTCTTGCCGGGGGTCTCGTGGGTATCCTTGGCAAGGATCTTGATGTAACACCCACGATGCGGCTATATCTCCCACGTGGCGGAGCACAACTTAGAGGCATAACCGCATAGTAGGCATGTCGCGAGAGGGGTAATCTTTACACATCCCATGTACTGAATAAGAAAGAGATAAATAGGTGGCTTACAATTGCCACTTCACACAATACATAAATATAGCATTACATCATCCAGATACAATCAAGGTCCAACTACAGAACCAAAATAAAGACAACCCCAAATGCAACAGATCCCCGATCGCCCCAACTGGGCTCCACTACTGATCGAAAGGAAACGGAACAACCCAATGAACATGATCTTCATTGAGCTCCCTCTTGAGCTCAGCTGTGTCATCTGCACTAGTATCAACGGCACCTACAACTGGTTTTGGAAGTAATCTATGAGTCACGAGGACTCAGCAATCTCACACCCGCGAGATCAAATTTAAGCTTATGGGTAGGAAGAGGTAGTGAGGTGGAGCTGCAGCAAGCACTAGCATATATGGTGGCTAACTTACGCAAATGAGAGAGAGAAGAGAAGCAAAGCACGGTCATGAACTAGAAGTGATCCTGGAACTACTTACGTTCAAGCATAACATGAGACCGTGTTCTCTTCCCAGACTCCGCCGAAAAGAGACCATCACGGCTACACATGCCGTTGATGCATTTTAATTAAGTAAAGTGTCAAGTTCTCTACAACCGGATATTAACAAATTCCTATCTGCCCATAACCGCGGGCACGGCTTTCGAAAGTTCAAAACCCTGCAGGGGTGTCCCAACTTAGCCCATCACAAGCTCTCATGGTCAACGAAGTATATTCCTTCTCCCAGGAAGACCCGATCAGACTCGGAATCCCGGTTACAAGACATTTCGATAATGGTAAAACAAGACCAGCAAAGCCGCCCGAATGTGCCGACAAATCCCGATAGGAGCTGCACATATCTAATTCTCAGGGCACATTGGATTGTCCAAGATTCCAGTAGGCCAACCCAGAGTTGCCCCTGGTGGCCACCAGCTGCTGACAGGTTGGACCAACACTCAGAGGAGCACTGGCATGGGGGTTAAAATAAAGATGACCCTCGGGCTCCGGAAACCTGAGGGAAAAAGGCTTAGGTGGCAGGAGGTAAAACCAAGGTTGGGCCTTGCTGGAGGAGTTTTATTCAAAGCGAACTGTCAAGGGGGTCCCATTCCCCCAACTGCCTAAGGAACACAAAATTAAGGAACATAACACCGGTATGACGGAAACTAGGGCGGCAAGAGTGGAACAAAACACCAGGCATAAGGACGAGCCTTCCACCCTTTACGAAGTATATAGATGCATTAAAGTAAACAAGATATAATGATGATATCCCAACAAAACCCATGTTCCAACAAGGAACAAACTTCAATCTTCACCTGCAACTAGCAACACTATAAGAGGGGCTGAGCAAAGCGGTAACATAGCCAAACAACGGTTTTCTAGGAAAGGTGGGTTAGAGGCTTGACATGGCAAAATGGGAGGCATGATATAGCAAATGGTAGGTATCGCGGCATAGCAATAGAGCGAGCAACTAGAAAGCAAAGATAGAAGTGATTTCGAGGGTATGGTCATCTTGCCTGAGATCCCGCAAGGAAGAAGAATGAGTCCATGAAGAAGACAAGTGGACGTAGTTGAACAGATCCTCACAACTCCGGAATGAAACCGAAGCTAACGAGAGAAGCAACCCGGAAAGAATGAGTCCATGAAGAAGACAAGCTAGAATTGTATTGATAGGAAACTCAGATACATGTGTGGATACATAGACAACACCATGTCCCTAGTAAGCCTCTAGTTGACTGGCTCGTTGATCAATAGATGGTTACGGTTTCCTAACCATGGACATTGGATGTCGTTGATAACGGGATCACATCATTAGGAGAATGATGTGATGGACAAGACCCAATCCTAAGCCTAGCACAAAGATCGTGTAGTTCGTATGCTAAAGCTTTTCAAATGTCAAGTATCATTTCCTTAGACCATGAGATTGTGCAACTCCCGGATACCGTAGGAATAATTTGGGTGTGCCAAACGTCACAACATAACTGGGTGGCTATAAAGGTACACTACAGGTATCTCCGAAAGTGTCTGTTAGGTTGGCACGAATCAAGACTGGGATTTGTCACTCCGTGTAAACGGAGAGGTATCTCTGGGCCCACTCGGTAGGACATCATCATAATGTGCACAATGTGACCAAGGAGTTGATCACGGGATGATGTGTTACGGAACGAGTAAAGAGACTTGCCGGTAACGAGATTGAACAAGGTATCGGGATACTGACGATCGAATCTCGGGCAAGTATCGTACCACTAGACAAAGGGAATTGTATACGGGATTGATTGAATCCTCGACATCGTGGTTCATCCGATGAGATCATCGTGGAACATGTGGGAGCCAACATGGGTATCCAGATCCCGCTGTTGGTTATTGGCCGGAGAGTTATCTCGGCCATGTCTGCATGACTCCCGAACCCGTAGGGTCTACACACTTAAGGTTCGATGACGCTAGGGTTATAGGGAATAGATATACGTGGTTACCGAATGTTGTTCGGAGTCCCGGATGAGATCCCGAACGTCACGAGGAGTTCCGGAATGGTCCAGAGGTAAAGATTAATATATAGGAAGTATGGTTTTGTCCACCGAAAGTGTTCCGGGCATCACCGGTAGTGTACCGGGACCACCGGAGGGGTCCGGGGGTCCACCAGGTGGGGCCACCAGCCCCGGAGGCCTACATGGGCCAATAGTGGGAAGGGACCAGCCCCTAAGTGGGCTGGGGCGCCTCCCCACCAAGGCCCATGCGCCTAAGGGGAAGAGGGGGCAAACCCTAAGGGCGGATGGGCCTTAAGGCCCATGCCTGCTGCGCCTCCCTCTCCCCCTCCACTTGGCCGCCACCCTAGATGGGATTGGGGCTGGCCGCCGCCCCTAGGGTGGAACCCTAGGTGGGGTGCACCCCTCCCTCTCCCCTATATATACTTGAGGACTTGGTGTTGCCAACAGATGAGTTCCTCTCCTTCTTGGCGCAGCCCTACCCTTCTCCCTCCTCGTCTCTTGCGGTGCTTGGCGAAGCCCTGCTGGAGTACCACGCTCCTCCACCACCACCACGCCGTCGTGCTGCTGCTGGATGGAGTCTTCCCCAACCTCTCCTTCTCCCCTTGCTGGATCAAGGCGTAGGAGACGTCACCGGGCTGTACGTGTGTTGAACACGGAGGTGTCGTCCGTTCGGCGCTAGGATCATCGGTGATTTGGATCACGACGAGTACGACTCCATCAACCCCGTTCTCTTGAACGCTTCTGCGTAGCGATCTACAAGGGTATGTAGATGCACTCTCCTTCCCTCGTTGGTAGACTTCTCCATAGATTGATCTTGGTGATGCGTAGAAAATTTTGAATTTCTGCTACGTTCCCCAACACTCTCGCATGATGAACTTCATCTTCAACGCCTACACAAATGACTTCGTTTTGGTCTATCTCGATGACATTTTGGTCTTTTCGAAGAACAAGGAAGATCATGCCAAGCACTTGCGTTTGGTGCTCGATAAGCTCAGGGAACATCAGTTCTACGCCAAGTTCTCAAAGTGCGAGTTTTGGCTCGATGAGGTTCTATATCTTGGGCATATCATCTCTGCCAAGGGCATTGCGGTGAATCCTGAGAAGGTGTCTGCAATTGTGAATTGGGAACCACCTCAGAACATGAAGCAACTCCGTAGCTTCCTCGGTCTCGCAAGCTACTGTCGAAGGTTCGTTGAGAACTTTTCAAAGATCGCGAAGCCTCTCTCAAACCTTCTCCAGAAGCACGTCAAGTACGTTTGGTCTTCGGAATGTGACATCGCTTTCAACACTTTGAAAGAGAAATTGGTCACTGCTCCAGTTCTGACTCCTCCTGATGAATCCAAACCATTCGAGGTCTTCTGCGATGCCTCTCTCCAAGGTCTTGGTGCAGTGTTGATGCAAGAGAAGAAAGTTGTGGCTTATACCTCTCGCCAGTTGAAGCCCAACAAGAAGAACTACCCCACTCATGACCTCGAGTTGGCGGCAGTTGTGCATGCTCTTTTGACTTGGAGACATCTCTTATTGGGAAGAAAAGTGGACATCTTCACTGACCACAAGAGTCTCAAGTACATCTTCACTCAACCTAATCTCAACCTCGGGCAGACTCGTTGGGTCGAAATGATTCAAGAGTATAATCCGAGTATCGAGTATACTCCAGGCAAGGCCAATGTGATTGTTGACGCATTGAGCAGAAAGGCTTACTACAACAGTCTGATTCTCAAGCCTTACCAACCCGAGCTTTGTGAAGCATTCCGCAAACTCAATCTGCAAGTTGTTCCTCAAGGTTTCCTCGCCAACCTTCAAGTCTCTCCTACTTTGGAAGATCAGATTCGCAAGGCTCAACTTCTTGATGCTATGGTGAAGAAGGTGAAGATTGGGATTGCCAAGAGTCAACCCAAGTACAAGTGCTACCGCCTTGATGACAAGGATACTCTCTTCTTCGAGGATCGTATTGTTGTGCCCAAAGGTGACCTTCGTAAAGTTATCATGAACGAGGCTCACAATTCACTCCTCTCCATCCACCCTAGGAGTATGAAGATGTATCAGGACCTCAAGCAGGCTTATTGGTGGACTCGAATGAAGCGCGAGATTGCTCAGTTCGTGAATGAATGTGATATCTGCAGAAGAGTGAAGGCAGAACACCAAAGGCCAGCTGGTCTCCTCCAACCTCTTGCCATTCCAGAATGGAAATTTGACCACATTGAGATGGACTTCGTGATTGGGTTTCCAAAGTCCAAGTGTGGCAATGATGCTATATTCGTTGTCATCAACAAACCCACTTAAGTGGCTCACTTTCTGCCTATCAAAGAGTCTATCACTGCAGCTCAACTGGCGGAGCTGTATACCTCTCGGATTGTCTCGCTGCACGGCATTCCACAGGTGATCTCTTCAGACCGTGGCAGCATCTTTACCTCCAAGTTTTGGGATTCTTTTCAGAAGGCCATGGGCACCAACATCCGCTTCAGCACAGCTTTCCATCCTCAAACTAGCGGTCAAGTCGAGCGTGTCAATCAGATTCTTGAAGATATGCTCAGGGCTTGTGTGATCTCCTTCGGTATGAAGTGGGAAGATTGTCTTCCATACGCCGAATTCTCCTACAACAACAGTTTTCAAGCAAGTTCGGGCAAGGCCCCATTCGAAATTCTGTATGGCAGGAAGTGCCGTACTCCTCTTAACTGGTCAGAAACCGGTGAACGTCAACTTCTTGGAAATGACTTAATCACAGAGGCAGAGGAAATGTGCAAAGTCATTCGTGATAACCTCAAAGCAGCGCAATCGCGCCAGAAGAACTACTATGATAGTAAGCACCGTGATTTGGCTTTCGAGATCGGAGATCATGTGTACCTCCGCGTCTCTCCAATGAAAGGTACTCGTCGCTTCGGTATCAAAGGGAAGCTTGCCCCCAGATACGTGGGTCCTTTCAAGATCGTCAGCAAGAGAGGCGATCTCGCCTATCAACTCGAGCTTCCTTCAAACATTGCAAATGTGCACGACGTGTTCCATGTCTCTCAGCTCCGCAAATGCTTCAAGACTCCTGACCGCACCGTCAACTTCGAAGACATTGATCTCCAAGAAGACCTCTCTTATCGTGAGCACCCCGTTGCTATTCTTGAAGAGACTGAACGCAAGACTCGCAATAAGTTAATCAAATTCCTCAAAGTCAAGTGGTCACACCATTCCGACCGTGAAGCCACCTGGGAACGCGAGGATTACCTCCGTTCTGAGTACCCGGCGTTCTTCCAGTCCTAGATCTCGAGACGAGATCCTTTTCGTAGTGGTGGAGTGTTGTAACACCCCGGATGTAATTTACCTTATATGTACTCCAACTCTTGTTGTTTCCGGCGCTAAGTTATTTTATTTCCTCGGGTTCGGGTTTTTGTCTCCGTGTATTGTTGTCGTTGTCATGCATCCCATATCATGTCATCTTGTGCATTGCATTTGCATACGTGTTCGTCTCATGCATCCGAGCATTTCCCCGTTGTCCGTTTTGCATTCCGTCGCTCCCATCTCCTCCGGTGGTCCTTTCTACCTTCTTTTCGTGTGTGGGGGTTAAACATTTCCGGATTGGACCAAGACTTGCCAAGCGGCCTGGGTTTACTACCGGTAGACCGCCTGTCAAGTTTCGTACCATTTGGACTTCGTTTGATGCTCCAACGGTTAACCGAGGGACCGAGAAGGCCTCGTGTGTGTTGCAGCCCAACACCCTTCCAATTTGGCCCAAAACCCACCAAAACCCTCTCCATCATCTAGAGCGTTCGATCATGATCGCGTGGCCGAAAACCACACCTCATTTGGACTCTCCTAGCTCCTCCTATGCCTATATATAGAACCCCCCTCCGGAATTCACGGGTCTTCTTCCCCGAAACCCTAGATCCCCTTCCTCTCCGCGCGCCGGAAAATGTCCGGACGCGCCGGACACGTCCGCCGCTTCGCCCGGACCAATCGCAGCGTGCCACGTGGGCAAGCGCACCCACATCGCCGCCTCACCGCACGCGGCCCGCCCGGCCCGCGTTGGGCCCCCGCGGCCCAGATCTCCGCCGCCGCCGCCCGTCACCTTCGTCCTCCCGCGCGGCAAGCCGCCCTGCTCTCCCTCGCGCCCGGCCGCTGCAGGCGCTCTCGCCGGCGAACTCCGGCGCGGACGCACCTCGCCGGGCCTTGCCTCCTCGTCGCCCCGCGCCGCCGAGGTCCTCCGCCGCCACCGCGCCACGCCGCCCCGTCGTCCTCCTCTCCTCCGGCCAGCGCGCCTCGCCGAGTCCGGCGAACAGGGATCTCCGGCGACCTTCCTCTCCGGCGTTCCTCGAAGTGCGCACTCGCCCGATCTAGATCCGGTTCGGTTGCTACAGTAAACCCTAACCGGTTGACTTTTTCGCCTAACTCCCAGATATTTTTAGCATTCTTCGTCATGCCGTAACTCCGCATCCGTAACTCCGTTTTGGGCGTGTAGCATATCAAAATGTTCGCCGCAGAGAGCACATCATTTCATATCATTGCATCATTTTCATTTGAGCTCATCTTGATGCCCGAAATGCTATTGGAAGAGAGCTATTTGAGATAATTGTCAGATCTGCTGCACCAAATAGCTATTTGTCATTTTTGCCATGTTTAATGTATGCATGATATGCTCCTGAGTACTACATGAGTTTTGTTATATACTTTGCCATCTTTACAGAGGTGCTATCCATGTATTTTTGTGATATGTGTGGTGACTAGCACAAGCTTGCAAAGTAGTGCATTCGTTAATGCTGATTTCAGGGACTTAGAATTTCTCTAAGTCCTTGATCTGTTTTTATCATTATGCCATATGTTCATGTTGTTTCCTAGTGATCCGTTCCTCTTTTGAGGATGATCAGTAAGGATGATTTGTTAATATTGTGGTGCTCTATCCATCCATGTCTTTGTTTGCAATTATGGAGCAACCTAGCTTGAGTCAATCGAGCTCTACTTTTGCTATTTCGTGAATCCTGGCAGATTGTCTACTTATTAGCGATTTTGCCGAGGATGTTGTTGTTGATACGTGCATGCTATATTGTTGTTCTTGCCATGTCTAGCTTATATAATATGTATTCTTGATGGTTGTATGGTTAGTTTGTCATTCCATGCTCTGTAGTGAGTGCATCGAGCTCGTAAACATGCCTACTCGTTAACATATTTGCATGCTCCAGTTTTTCTCTAAGTCTGTAACCTGATTATGTTTTTGCCATGTTCACATGCTTTCAATTGTATTTTATGATCCCTTTTGGCTCAAGGCCACTAAGGGACTTTTGTTAAGTGCTTTTAGTAGCTTCATGCCATGCCTTGCTTTGCCATGTTAAGTTCCTGTAGCATATAGTTTTCTTGCTCCAAAGTGTGCTATCTGATCTGAAATTCCAGGCTTGTGTTAATTTCACAAAGTCTGAAACATGTTTATCGTTTGCCCTTTTGCCATGCTTGTTTGAACCTGTTAATGGATGAATTGGTCGTAGCTCAGTGTTCATCTTTTGTCAAGCATTATGAGTGGATCCATTCCATGTATTTTGTTGCCATGTGTGAGTGATGTACCATAATTATCTTGATGCATTTAGATGGCTACTTGTTGTTTATCGCAGACCGGTGCCATATTTGTTTTGCTTGCCATTTCCAAACCGTGCATCCGATTCCGGTGATCTTTATATCGATTTCAACCGAAATCACCTCACCTTTCCAGTGGCACTCTTGGATTTCCAAGTTGAAGCCAGGTTCAATCATTCCTTGTCAAATCTTGCATATGCATCACATACCGCATCCCGCATAGCATACCATGTTTGCATCATGTTGTTCGAGCGTTTGCACGTGGTTGATTGTGTTCCTTTTGCTTGTTTGTCTTGTTTGGGTAGAGCCGGGAGACGAGTTCGCTAATGAGGAGCCTGTTGAGTTTGCTTACGAGGATCAAGTCAACTCTGACAACTTTGCAGGCAAGATGATCATACCCTCGAAATCACTTCTATCTTTGCTTGCTAGATGCTCGCTCTTTTGCTATGCCTATGCTACGATGCCTACCACTTGCTTATCATGCCTCCCAAATTGCCATGTCAAACCTCTAACCCATCATGTCCTAGCAAATCGTTGATTGGCTATGTTACCGCTTTGCTCAGCCCCTCTTATCGCGTTGCTAGTTGCAGGTGAAGATTGGAGATCGTTCCTTGTTGGGACATTGTTTATTTGTTGGGATATCATTATATTATCTTGTTATCTTAATGCATCTATATACTTGGTAAAGGGTGGAAGGCTCGGCCTTTTTCCTAGTGTTTTGTTCCACTCTTCCCGCCCTAGTTTCCGTCATATCGGTGTTATGTTCCCGGATTTTGCGTTCCTTACGCGGTTGGGTGATAATGGGAACCCCTTGACAATTCGCCTTGAATAAAACTCCTCCAGCAATGCCCAACCTTGGTTTTACCATTTTCCACCTAGCCTCTTTTTCCCTTGGGTTTCCGGAGCCCGAGGGTCATCTTTATAAAATCCCCCCTGGGCTAGTGCTCCTCTGAGTGTTGGTCCGACCGAGCTGCCTGCGGGGCCACCTCGGGGAAACTTGAGGTTTGGTTTTTACTCGTAGCTAGTCTCATCTGAGTGTGCCCTGAGAACGAGATATGTGCAGCTCCTATCGGGATTTGTCGGCACATTCAGGCGGTGTTGCTGGATTTGTTTTATCTTTGTCGAAGTTGTCTTGTAGAACCGGGATGCCGAGTCTGATCGGAATGTCTTGGGAGAAGGATTATCCTTCATTGACCATGAGAGCTTGTGATGGGCTAAGTTGGGACTCCCATGCAGGGATTTGAACTTTCGAAAGTCGTTACCGCGGTTATGGGCAGATGGGAATTTGTTAATATCCGATTGTAGATAACATGAACCTTAACTTAAATAAAATGAATCAATTGCGTGAATTACCATGATGGTCTCTTCTCGGCGGAGTCCGGGAAGTGAACACGGTGTTGGACTAATGTTTGCTGTAGGTTGTTCTTTAGTTCTTCGTTCGTGCTTTGCCTTCTCTTCTCGCTCTCTTTTGCGAACAGGTTAGTCACCATATATGCTAGTCGCTTGCTGCAGCTCGACATATTACCTTGCCTTTCCTATAAGCTTAAATAGTCTTGATCGCGAGGGTGCGAGATTGCTGAGTCCCCGTGGCTCACAGATTACTTCCAAACCAGATGTAGGGCCCGATGCCTCCATTCCAGATGATGCGCTAGAGCTCAAGTGGGAGTTCGACGAAGACTCACGCCGTTACTATGTGTCTTTCCCTGATGATCAGTAGTGGTGCCCAGTTGGGGCGATCGGGACCGTGTCGCATGTTGGGGTTGATCTTTTATTTTGGTACCGTAGTCGGACCATGAGTGTTTTGGATGATGTAATGTTATTTATGTACTTTGTGTGACGTGGCGAGTGTAATCCAACTATGTACCTTTTCCCCTATTATCTATTTACATGGGTTGTTGTGAAGATTACCTTACTTGCGACATTGCTTTCAATGCGGTTATGCCTCTAAGTCGTGCTTCGACACGTAGGAGATATAGCCGAATCGAGGGTGTTATATTACCTCAACAGGGATATGCACATCCTCAATAATAAGTATATCATATTTCTTCTTAACAGTAGGAAGAGGAAATTCAAAACCTCCAAATATAATCGATGGAATTTTTCCGCCAGAATTGATACTATGAACTTGAGGTTGTTTCCTCGGAAAGTGTACCGTATGCTCATTACCATTAACATGAAAAGTGACATTGCCTTTGTTGTAATCAATAACAGCCCCTGCAGTATTAAGAAAAGGTCTTCCAAGAATAATAGACATACTATCGTCCTCGGGAATATCAAGAATAACAAAGTCTGTTAAAATAGTAACATTTGCAACCACAACAGGCACATCCTCACAAATACCGATAGGTATAGCAGTTGATTTATTGGCCATTTGCAAAGATATTTCAGTAGGTGTCAACTTATTCAAATCAAGTCTACGATATAAAGAGAGAGGCATAACACTAACACCGGCTCCAAGATCACATAAAGCAGTTTTAACATAGTTTCTTTTAATGGAGCATGGTATAGTTGGTACTCCTGGATCTCCCAGTTTCTTTGGTATTCCACCCTTAAAAGTGTAATTAGCAAGCATGGTGGAAATTTCAGCTTCCGGTATCTTTCTTTTATTATTAACAATATCCTTCATGTACTTAGCATAAGGATTTGTTTTGAGTATATCAGTTAATCGCATACGCAAAAAGATAGGTCTAATCATTTCAGCAAAGCGCTCAAAATCCTCATCATCCTTTTTCTTGGATGGTTTGGGAGGAAAAGGCATGGGTTTCTGAACCCATGGTTCTCTTTCTTTACCATGTTTCCTAGCAACAAAATCTTTCTTATCATAACGTTGATTCTTTGATTGTGGGTTATCAAGATCAATAGCAGGTTCAATCTCGATGTCATTATCATTACTAGGTTGAGCATCATCATGAACATTATCATTAACATTATCACTAGTTTTGGGTTCATTGCCAGATTGTGTTTCAGCATCAGACATAGAGATATCATTTGGATTATCAGGTGGTTCGGCAATAGGTTCACTAGAAGTTTGCACAGTTCTATCATTTTTCTTTTTCTTCTTTTTGGAAGAACTAGGTGCATCAATATTATTCCTTTGAGAATCTTGCTCAATTCTCTTAGGGTGGCCTTCAGGATACAAAGGTTCCTGACTCATTCTACCAGTTCTAGTAGCCACTTTAACAGCATAATCATTTTTCTTACTATTCATCTCATCAAGCAATTCTTTTTGAGCTTTAAGTACTTGTTCTACTTGAGTAGTAACCATGGAAGCATGTTTGCTAACAAGTTTAAGTTCACCTCTAATATTAGCCATATAATCACCCAAGTATTTAATCATATCAGCATCTTGTTTTAATTGTCTACCAAAATAAGCATTGAAGTGTTCTTGCTTAAACATAAAATTATCAAACTCATCCAAGCATTGACTAGCAATTTTAGTAGGAGGGATTTCAGCTTTATCATATCTATAGAGAGAATTTACCTTTACTACCTGTGTCGGGTTATCGAGGTCTGGAGGTTCTTCAATAAATAAAGGATTAAGATCATTGAAAGCACAAGTGCTCCCTAGGTGGTTTTGATAATTGATGACAACATATCTCTTGTTGGACTAACATTTCGATCTAGCATGTTTCAGATAAGTTCAACAATGGAGTGGCATGGACTAAAGGTTGTGGGAACTCCTTCAAGATGCTAAGGACAAAGGATTGCCTAAAGCTTCAAGCTCAAGACTCTTCATTTTATATTTTAGTGATCCAAGATCACATTGAGTCTTTAGGAAAAGCCAATACTATCAAGGAGGGATGAGGTGTTGCTTAACGAGCCTCTTGCTTCACGTGCTTAATGATATGCTCCAAAACCCTCAACTACTTTCCCATATCCACATATGACCTAAACCCTAATCCAAACTCGGTCCTACCGATTCTTCCTATCCGGCGCCACCGAGTTTCACTTGTCATTAGCCACTGCCAAACCCTAGCAATTCGGTCCTACCGATAGGGATCTCGGTCTCACCGAGATGGGGTTGCAAACTCTCTGTTTCCCTTCCATAACTTTTCGGTCCCACCGAAAGAGCGAATCGGTCCCACCGAGATTGCAATGTAAACTTAGTGTTTCCCCTTTGTAACTTTTCGGTCTCACCGAGTTCCACTCGGTCTCACTGAAAGAGCAAATCGGTCCCACCGAGTTTGCCTGACCAACTCTCTGGTTAGCTAATTACCAAATTCGGTCTCACCGAGTTTGTGTAATCGGTCTCACCGAGATTACGTTATGCCCAAACCCTAACCATATCGGTCCTACCGAGTTGCATGTCAGTCCCACCGAAAATCACTAACGGTCACTAGGTTTACATTTTCGGTCCGACCGAGTTTATTGATTCGGTCCCACCGAGATTGGAAAACTGTGTAACGGTTGGATTTTGTGTGGAGGCTATATATACCCCTCCACCTTCTTCTCATTCAAAATGAGAGCCATCAGAACACACACATCATTCCAACTCATATGTTCTGAGAAAGAACCACCTACTCATGTGTTGAGACCAAGACATTCCATTCCTACCATATGAATCTTGATCTCTAGCCTTCCCAAGCTGCTTTCCACTCAAATCTTCTTTCAACCAAATCCAAATCCTATGAGAGAGAGTTGAGTGTTGGGGAGACTATCATTTGAAGCACAAGAGCAAGGAGTTCATTACCTACACACCATTTGTTACTTCTTGGAGAGTGGTGTCTCCTAGATTGGCTAGGTGTCACTTGGGAGCCTCCGACAAGATTGTGGAGTTGAACCAAGGAGTTTGTAAGGGCAAGGAGATCGCCTACTTCGTGAAGATCTACCGCTAGTGAGGCAAGTCCTGTGTGGGCGATGGCCATGGTGGGATAGGCAAGGTTGCTTCTTCGTGGACCCTTTGTGGGTGGTTGCTTCTTCGTGGACCCTTCGTGGGTGGAGCCCTGTGTGGACTCGCGCAACCGTTACCCTTGGGTGGAGCCCTGTGTGGACTCGTGCAACCGCTACCCTTCGTGGGTTGAAGTCTCCATCAACGTGGATGTAGGATAGCACCACCTATCCGAACCACAGGAAAAACATCCGTGTCTCCAATTGCGTTTGATCTCTCCAAACCCTTCCCGTTACATTCTTGCAAGTTGCATGCTTTACATTCCGCTGCTCATATACTCTTTGCATGCTTGCTTGTGTATCGTGTGTGTTGAAATTGTGCCTAAAACTCCACTTAAACCGAAAAAGGTTAAAAATTGCAACTTGAGCATTATGTGTCTAATCACCCCCCTCTAGACACATCTACTTCTAGATCCTACAAGTGGTATCAGAGCCTTGGTCTCCATTGCTTCGGTCTAATCACCATTGGAGGAAGATGGATGTGTCTACATTAGGGAGTCTTAGACATAGAGTGCCTATTCTTGAGGGAGAGTATTTTCATGAGTGGAAAAATGAGATGCTTGTAATCTTCAATCAATATCATTTGAACAAGTACATTGCTAGCCCTTGTGCACCCCATATTGATCCCTTGCATCCTACCCTAGATGAAGATATTGACATGATTCGCAATCTTAGAACTATTGAGCTCATCATTAGAGGATTGCCCAAAAATTTGATTGCTAGTTTGCCTACTCAAAATTGCGCCTATACCATATGGAAATTTCTTGAGGAACGGTTTCCCAATCATTCCTTGAAAACTTTGGATGAAATTCTCCATAAATCTATTGCCTTGAGTAAGATGAACTCTAGTGATCCTAGTTTTGGTAAATGTCTTCTTGAACTTGCCAATCTTAAGAATGCCAAAGGAGATGTTGGAATCATTAATGATATCATACTCAAAGCTATAAGAATTCATAAAAGTGACCACTTTGATGATCATTTATCTGATGAATTACCCTCTCTAGGAAATGATGAATCACAAGATCATGATGAACATGAATATTACGATGAGGATGATAGTGACTTCGATCTTGATGATGCAATGAGACATTTTGGTCTTATGGCAAATCTTCAGGGATATGAATCAGGAGGAAAGGAATGGGTTCTTGATAGTGGATGTACTGATCATATGACCGGAGATGAAGAGATGTTTCGTGAGCTTGCTGAAAACAACGGCCCTCGAAAATATGTCACCTTTGGTGATAATTCAAAGGGTAAAGTGTTTGGCCTTGGTAAGGTGGCCATCTCACATGATAGTTCCATTCAAAATGTCATGCTCGTTGAATCTCTTGGCTACAACTTACTTTCAGTATCTAGACTTGCTGATTTCGGTTTGAATGTCCTATTTACTGAGGTAGATTGCCAAGTATTTCGTCGAGACAATCATAAAATGGTCTTTACGGGTATGCGTAGAGGAGATTTTTACATTGTCGATTTCTCTAAAAAGGCACAACCTAAAACTTGCTTTGTTGCTAAATCCTCAAAAGGTTGGTTGTGGCATAGACGACTAGGTCACGTTGGCATGAGAAACCTTGACAAGCTTATTAAAGGAAATCATATCCTTGGAGTTAATGATGTCATATTTGATAAGGATAGACTTTGCAGTGCTTGTCAAGCAGGTAAACAGGTTGGAGGAAGACATCCCGTGAAGAACATCATGACCACGAGGAGGCCACTCGAGCTACTTCACATGGATCTTTTTGGTCCCAACGCCTACAAGAGTCTCGGTGGAAATTCTTTTGGTCTAGTTATTGTTGATGACTTTTCAAGATTTACGTGGGTGTTCTTTCTTAATGACAAGTCGCAGGTCCAGAAGATCTTCAAAAACTTCGCTAGGAAAGCCCAAAATCAGTTTGATGTGAAGATCAAGAAGGTTCGGAGTGACAACGGAACGAAATTCAAGAACGCAAATGTGGACACCTTTCTTGACGAAGAAGGGATTTCACACGAGTTCTCGGCTACGTACACACCTCAACAAAATGGAGTTGTTGAGAGGAAGAACCGGACGCTCATCGAAATGGCAAGAACGATGCTTGATGAATACAAGATGCCAAAGCACTTTTGGGCAGAAGCGGTTGAGACAGCTTGTCATGCAACAAATCGCTTATATCTTCACAAGCTACTCGGCAAGACGGCATATGAGCTCCTCACCGGTAACAAGCCTCAAGTTGGATACTTTCGAGTATTCGGCTCAAAGTGCTACATTCTTGATAAGCATCGTCATTCAAAGTTTTCTCCTAAATCTCATGAAGGTTTTCTACTTGGTTATGGATCAAACTCTCACACTTACCGTGTCTACAACAATTTCACCCGAAAGGTTGAAGAGACGGTAGATGTGAAGTTTGATTAATCTAATGGCTCGCAAGTAGAGCAATTGCCAATTGATGTAGGAGACAAAGACCCTTCAGAAGCAATTCAAGACTTGTCCATTGGAAAAATTCGTCCAACGGAGGTGAAGGAGAGTACTTCATCCGTCCAAGTGGAAGCTTCTACTTCACGACAAGGTGAACCAAGAATCTACACGGAAGCATCCACAAGTGGGACACATCAAGATGAAGAAAACGAGGAAATACGTCAAGACGAACATCAACAACCTCCTTCTCCACCACGACAAGAGAACGACGACGTCAACAATGAAGAAGGCCAAGAAGAAGAACAAGATGAAGAAGATGTTCAACGAAGACCCAAGCAAAAGCTCTCACGAGTTCGAGCAAGAATTGCCAAAGATCATCCCGTCGAGCAAATCCTCAATGATATACAAACCGGGAGAATCACTCGCTCAAAAACTCGTTTAGCTAACTTTTGTGAAAACTATTCATTCATCTCTAGCATTGAACCAATGAAGGTTGAAGAAGCATTGGAAGATCCGGATTGGATAAACGCTATGCATGAAGAGCTACATAATTTTGAGAGAAACCAAGTTTGGACATTGGTTGAGAAGCCCGACAACAACCACAACATCATTGGTACCAAATGGGTGTTTCGCAACAAGCAAGATGAAGATGGACAAGTGGTTCGCAACAAAGCACGTCTCGTCGCCCAAGGATACACACAAGTCGAAGGTATGGACTATGGTGAGACGTATGCTCTCGTTGCTAGACTTGAGTCCATTCGCATCTTACTTGCCTATGCTAATCACCATAATATCACCTTGTACCAAATGGACATTAAAAGTGCTTTTCTAAATGGTGAAATAGAGGAGGAAGTTTATGTCAAACAACCTCCTGGCTTTATCAATCCCAAGAAACCAAATCATGTTTACAAACTTCACAAAGCTCTTTATGGTCTTAAACAAGCTCCTAGAGCATGGTATAAATGCTTGACCAAGTTCCTTACTACAAGTGGTTTTGAAATTGGTAAAATTGATTCTACTCTTTTTACTAAAAGGGTTAATGGAGAACTATTTGTATGCCAAATTTATGTTGATGATATCATATTTGGTTCAACTAACCCTCTCTTTAGTGAAAAGTTTGGAAAGCTAATGTCAGAAAAGTTTGAGATGTCTATGATGAGTGAACTCAAATTCTTTCTCGGGTTGCAAATCAAGCAAACTAAGGAAGGTACATTTGTCTCTCAAACAAAGTACACCAAGGACTTATTCAAGAAGTTCAATATGCAAGAATGCAAAGGTATGTCTACACCCATGCCTACTAGTGGACATAATGATTTAACCAAAGATGGTGAACCAGTTGATCAAAAGGTTTATCGCTCTATGATTGGTTCATTGTTATACCTATGTGCTTCACGTCCCGATATTATGCTAAGTGTATGCATGTGTGCACGATATCAAGCTGCTCCTAAAGATTGCCATCTTAAGGATGTGAAAAGGATAGTGAGATATTTAATCCATACACCAAATTTTGGCATTTGGTATCCTAAGAGGTCTTCTTTTGATCTTGTTGGCTATTCCGACTCGGATTATGCCGGAGACAAGGTTGATAGAAAGTCCACTTCGGGTACTTGTCAATTTCTTGGTAGATCTCTTGTGTCTTGGTCTTCCAAGAAACAAAACTCGGTATCCTTATCCACCGTCGAAGCTGAATACATTGCCGCTGGTTCATGTTGCGCTCAATTACTTTGGATGACTCAAACTCTTAAAGATTATGGGATTTATGTGAAACATGTTCCACTGCTTTGTGACAATGAAAGTGCTATCAAAATTGGTCATAATCCTGTACAACATTCTCGAACTAAGCATATTTAAGTTCGTCATCATTTCATTCGAGATCATGTTGCTAAGGGTGACATCAATCTTAAGCATGTTCGCACCGACAAGCAATTAGCGGATATATTTACTAAACCACTTGATGAGAAAGCGTTTTGCAGGTTGAGAGGAGAATTGAACATCATTGATGCTTCGAACTTGGAGTAGAAACTCCATGGGATACATGCAAGACATGAGCTTATGACTAATCCATGATATATCTCTCATGATAACCATCTTATGTCTTGGATACATTTGTACCTTGCATGTTGTCTAACCCATGTAGGTGCTTGGTTGAATCTAATTCCATGAGATTGCGACTCACTCATATCCTGAGCGATCTCTACATCACCAAGACTCTACACAATAGTGGTTGAAGACAAGGAAGCACAAAACCATGAAACATATCCTTTGACAAACTCTATGATTAAGCTTCATGATTGTCATTTTTGGATACACAAGTGCTCTTCCTTGCAAGAACTAACCCATGTAGGTAGATGAACTCAAACTCCAAGTGGTGCTCCCAACTCTTGATGAACTACATCAACCTTGAGCACCCACACAAGTTCAACTACATGAGCAAGAACTACATCACCACCCAAGGTATGTTATTCCATCTTTGAGAAGCTTTACTCCAAGACATGAGTCAAAGCAACTCAACAAGATGTGAATACAACAAAATGCTTAAAAGAAAAATGGTAACCCCATTTTGAGCTTAAACGATGAGTATGACCTATGATCAAGTGTTCTAACTTGACTCCTAAGTCAATATACTCTAACATAGGTGACTATGTCACCGCCCAATTCTAGATGAAGTTCTCTTGTGTTCCTTTCTGAGTTATTGCATTTGTCCCTTGCATATTTGTTTCTTTATTTTTCTATCAAAAAAAACTTCATCTAGAAACCTTTTACCCTTTTCTTTTTGATTTTTGTTCTGCATATTTCTGCATCAAATTCCCTGCAAATCCTTCAGCTAATTCATTGCAAATCTTTGTGAGATCTTACCTGACTAGTGAGCTGAGGTGACAAGTGTTTTTCTCTGTGATAAACTCGGTTTCACCGAATTGCCATTTTCGGTCCAACCGAATCCCTTCGGTACTACCGAAATATGCTACTCGGTGCCACCGATTTCGCAACAGGAAAAACAGTTTGCCACATATTCTATATTTCTTCTAATCCAGCTCCACTCAATGAATCTTGTCCTCTACAAGCATCACAGTTTTATTCCCTGCTTTGTACTGAATCTCAAGGACCAAACCTATTCGACGGATTCCAGGAGAAACCTTCTTGGAAATTGATGTCAAAGGGGGAGAGAGAGATCACATCAAAGCTTGTAGGAGAGAGAGATCACATCAAGGGAGAGAAACAGTCTCAAGGACCAAACCTACAAGAGAGAAAATATTAAGGGGGAGAGAGAGACCTCAAGGGGGGAGAGAATACTCAAGGATCCCATATATTAAGGGGGAGAAAGAAATCTCCAAGGGGGAGAGAATACTCAAGGATCCCAGATGCTTGATGTTCAAGAGGAGAGATGCCACATGTCTTTTTGGGGGAAAGACATGTTCATATGAACTCATTTGAATTTAGTTCTATTCATAACCTTCAGCTCTGATTTTCTGTTTCCTATCTTCTCCCAATATCCCATGTCAGATTCAGGGGGAGCAAGACACCTAAGGGAAAGAAATCAATCAAATTCATTGCATATCTTTATTCTTGGGGACATGTTGAATTCAATGTGGTACCTTGTATTCACTCTCTACATGTCATCCCAGTCTTGGTATTCTTGTGGTTTCTTTTGTTTGCTCTGGATAGTGGATGTACCTGTGTTATCTAACCTTGTTTGTGCAGGTTCATTCCATCCTAAGCTAACTCAAGACCACAAGGTAAGTATATGCATCAAAATCATGAGTATGAGGAGTTCTTGCTTATGTACATACTGTTTGCAAGAAGGACTCATGAGCATGAAGGTATTTTCCTTGATAATCTTTTGCTCTGATGCATATGGCCAAGATACATGTAATACTTTGCCTACTCTGTCATGGTTATGCTCTCACATGCCTCTCTATTTCATATTTACATGAGTGCATACATGTAGGGGGAGTCTATGCTTGTTACATGTTCTTCCAAAGCTTTACTTGTTGTTCTTTATATCTTTATCTAAAGCTTTGATATATGTTGCCATCAATTACCAAAAAGGGGGAGATTGAAAGCACAAGTGCTCCCTAGGTGGTTTTGATAATTGATGACAACATATCTCTTGTTGGACTAACATTTCGATCTAGCATGTTTCAGATAAGTTCAACAATGGAGTAGCATGGACTAAAGGTTGTGGGAACTCCTTCAAGATGCTAAGGACAAAGGATTGGCTAAAGCTTCAAGCTCAAGACTCTTCATTTTATATTTTAGTGATCCAAGATCACATTGAGTCTTTAGGAAAAGCCAATACTATCAAGGAGGGATGAGGTGTTGCTTAATGAGCCTCTTGCTTCATGTGCTTAATGATATGCTCCAAAACCCTCAACTACTTTCCCATATCCACATATGACCTAAGGGACATTTACATCTATGCCCTTAACTCGAACCCACTACTCAGTTTTGCCCCTAATTTTTAGGTATGCTCAGTTTTGCCCCTCCGCCGTTAGTTTCACTTATAGAAATGCCCTTCTCTACCGTTACCGTCCGGTCAAAGGTCTTTGACCGTCCTGAAAAAATAGCAAAAAAAATCAAAAAAATATGAAATTTGGTGGGATCGAAGATAGTCATGTCCGCAAGGCGCGTGCACATTTTCATGCCGTTCGGACACTCCGGGAGCTCGTGTCAAAGGAAAACATAAATTTTGTACGCATGCGAGCAGTAAATTCAAAAAAAAAATAGAAAAAAAATCAAAAAAATATGAAATTTCGTGGGACTCAAGATATTCCGGTGCGCAAGATGTGTGCACGTTTTTGTTGTGTTTGGACATTGTAGGAGCTCGTGGAGAAAAAAAACAAATTTTTGCTCAAAAAACTTTGAAAAAATGCACTATTTTGTTTTTTTTTCTCTAGAGCGCCCCGTACGTCATTTGATCACCAAAACTTGCAAGCACTTTGTGCACTCAAGCCTCTTTGACGCCAAATAAATTCAAATTTTTTTGAACTTTTTTGCTATTTTTTTCGAATTTACTGTTCATAGGCATAAATTATTTTTGTTTTCCTTTGCCACGAGCTCCCGGAGTGTCCAACCAACACAAAAATGTGCACGCGCCTTGCGGACATGACTATCTTCGATCCCACCAAATTTCATATTTTTTTAATTTTTTTTGCTATTTTTTTCTGGATGGTCAAAGTACTTTGACCGGACGGTAACGGCGCAAAAGGGCATTTCTATAAGTGACACTAACGGCGGAGGGGCAAAACTGAGTAGTGGGTTCGAGTTAGGGGCAGAACTGGAATTGGCCCATGACCTAAACCCTAATCCAAACTCGGTCCTACCGATTCTTCCTATCCGGCACCACCGAGTTTCACTTGTCATTAGCCACTGCCAAACCCTAGCAATTCGGTCCTACCGATAGGGATCTCGGTCTCACCGAGATGGGGTTGCAAACTCTCTGTTTCCCTTTCGTAACTTTTCGGTCCCACCGAAAGAGCGAATCGGTCCCACCGAGATTCCAATGTAAACTTAGTGTTTCCCCTTTGTAACTTTTCGGTCTCACCGAGTTCCACTCGGTCTCACCGAAAGAGCAAATCGGTCCCACCGAGTTTGCCTGACCAACTCTCTGGTTAGCTAATTACCAAATTCGGTCTCACCGAGTTTGTGTAATCGGTCTCACCGAGATTACGTTATGCCCAAACCCTAACCATATCGGTCCTACCGAGTTGCATGTCAGTCCCACCGAAAATCACTAACGGTCACTAGGTTTACATTTTCAGTCCGACCGAGTTTATTGATTCGGTCCCATCGAGATTGGAAAACTGTGTAACGGTTGGATTTTGTGTGGAGGCTATATATACCCCTCCACCTTCTTCTCATTCAAAATGAGAGCCATCAGAACACACACATCATTCCAACTCATATGTTCTGAGAAAGAACCACCTACTCATGCGTTGAGACCAAGACATTCCATTCCTACCATATGAATCTTGATCTCTAGCCTTCCCAAGCTGCTTTCCACTCAAATCTTCTTTCAACCAAATCCAAATCCTATGAGAGAGAGTTGAGTGTTGGGGAGACTATCATTTGAAGCACAAGAGCAAGGAGTTCATTACCTACACACCATTTGTTACTTCTTGGAGAGTGGTGTCTCCTAGATTGGCTAGGTGTCACTTGGGAGCCTCCGACAAGATTGTGGAGTTGAACCAAGGAGTTTGTAAGGGCAAGGAGATCGCCTACTTCGTGAAGATCTACCGCTAGTGAGGCAAGTCCTGTGTGGGCGATGGCCATGGTGGGATAGACAAGGTTGCTTCTTCGTGGACCCTTTGTGGGTGGTTGCTTCTTCGTGGACCCTTCGTGGGTGGAGCCCTGTGTGGACTCGCGCAACCATTACCCTTGGGTGGAGCCCTGTGTGGACTCGCGCAACCGCTACCCTTCATGGGTTGAAGTCTCCATCAACGTGGATGTAGGATAGCACCACCTATCCGAACCACGGGAAAAACATCCGTGTCTCCAATTGCGTTTGATCTCTCCAAACCCTTCCCGTTACATTCTTGCAAGTTGCATGCTTTACATTCCGCTGCTCATATACTCTTTGCATGCTTGCTTGATATGTATCGTGTGTGTTGAAATTGTGCCTAAAACTCCACTTAAACCGAAAAAGGTTAAAAATTGCAACTTGAGCATTATGTGTCTAATCACCCCCCTCTAGACACATCTACTTCTAGATCCTACAATCATATATTTCTTCATCAGGCGGTGAATTGAGACCATGTATTTCTTCAATAGGAGGTAAATTCTTAACATCTTCAGCTTTAATACCTTTTTCTTTCATAGATTTCTTTGCCTCTTGCATATCTTCGGGACTGAGAAATAGAACACCTCTCTTCTTCAGAGTTGGTTTAGGAATAGGATCATTAATTGGAGCAGGAGCTGCCTCAGGGGCTGGCTCAGGAGGTGCCCAATTATTTTCATTTGTCAACATATTATTCAATAAGATTTCAGCTTCATCCGGTGTTCTTTCCCTGAAAAGAGAACCAGCACAACTATCCAGGTAATCTCTGGAAGCATCGGTTAGTCCATTATAAAAGATGATCAGCCAAAGCATTTAGTAACTTGAGAAGCCTCCCCCAAGCTTGTGGGAGACTCTCTTCTTTAATTTGCACAAAGTTGTATATTTCCTTTAAAGCAGCTTGTTTCTTATGAGCAGGGAAATATCTAGCAGAGAAGTAATAAATCATATCCTAGGGACTACGCACACAAACAGGATCAAGAGAATTAAACCATATCTTAGCATCACCCTTTAGTGAGAACAGAAATATTTTAAGGACATAAAAGTAGCGAGATCTCTCATCATTAGTGAACAGGGTGGCTATATCATTTAATTTAGTAAGATGTGCTACAACAGTTTCAGATTCATAGCCATGAAAAGGATCAGATTCAACCAAAGTAATTATATCAGGATCAACAGAGAATTCATAATCCTTATCAGCAACACATATAGGTGAAATAGCAAAAGCAGGGTCAGGTCTCATCCTAGCATTTGGAGATTGCTTATTCCATTTAGCTAATAACCTTTTGAGTTCATATCTATCTTTGCAAGCTAAAATAACTAAAGAAGCATCTTGATCAAATAAATAACCCTCAGGAATAACAAGTGATTCTTCATCATCACTTTCATCTTCATAATTAGATTCAATATTTTCAATCTCTCTAGCCCTAGCAAGTCATTCCTCTAGAAAATCACTAAGTGGCATAGTAGTATCAGGCATAGAGGTAGTTTCATCATAAGTATCATGCATAGCAGAAATAACATCATCAATAACATGCGACATATCAGAACGAATAGCAGAAGCAGGTGCAGGTGTCGCAAGCTTACTCATAACAGAAGGTGAATCAAGTGCAGAGCTAGATGGCAGTTCCTTACCTCCCCTCGTAGTTGAGGGATAGATCTTAGTTTTTGGATCTCTCAAGTTCTTCATAGTGTCCAGCAGATATAAATCCCAAGTGACTCAAAGAATAGAGCTATGCTCCCTGGCAACGGCGCTAGAAATTAGTCTTGATAACCCACAAGTATAGGAGATCGCAACAGCTTTCGAGGGTAGAGTATTCAACCCAAATTTATTGATTCGACACAAGGGGAGCCAAAGAATATTGTCAAGTATTAGCAGCTGAGTTGTCAATTCAACCACACCTGGAAACTTAGTATCTGCAGCAAAGTGTTTAGTAGCAAAGTAATATGATAGTGATGGTAACGGTAACAGAAGAGTAATGAAAGCAAAGTAATGTTTTTGGTATTTTGTAGTGATTGTAACAATAGCAACGGGAAAGTAAATAAGCGTAAACAAGTATATGGGAAGCTTGTAGGCATCGGATCAATGATGGATAATTATGCCGGATGCAGTTCATCATGTAACAGTCATAACATAGGGTGACACAGAACTAGCTCCAATTCGTCAATGTAATGTAGACATGTATTCCGAATATAGTCATACGTGCTTATGGAAAAGAACTTGCATGACATCTTCTGTCCTACCCTCCCATGGCAGCGGGGTCCTAATGGAAACTAAGGGATATTGAGGCCTCCTTTTAATAGAGAACTGGAACAAAGCATTAGCACATAGTGAATACATGAACTCCTCAAACTACGGTCATCACCGGTAAGTATCCCGATTATTGTCACTTCAGGGTTAACGGATAATAAAACATAATAGGTGACTATAGACTTGCAAGATAGGATCTAGAACTCTCATATATTGATGAAAACATAATAGGTTCAGATCTGAAATCATGGCACTCGGGCCCTAGTGACAAGCATTAAGCATAGCAAAGTCATAGCAACATCAATCTCAGAACATAGTGGATACTAGGGATCAAACCCTAACAAAACTAACTCAATTACATGGTGAATCTCATCTAAACCATCACCGTCCAGCAAGCCTACGATGGAATTACTCATGCACGGCGGTGAGCATCATGAAATTGGTGATGGAGGATGGTTGATGATGAAGACGGCGACGAATCCCCCTCTCCGGAGCCTCGAACGGACTCCAGATCAGCCCTCCCGAGAGGTTTTAGGGCTTGGCGGCGGCTCCGTATCATAAAATGCTATGATTTCTTCTCTTTTATTTTTTTCTCCCCGAAAGCAGTTATATAGATTGGAGTTGGAGTCGGGGGGTCTCCAGGGGGCCCACGAAGTAGGGGGGCGTGGGCCCCCTGGTCTTCATCTTTGGCGAGGATTTTTTATTATTTATTGTAAGGTATTCCGTGGAGTTTCAGGTCATTCCGAGAACTTTTGTTTTCTGCATATAAAACAACATCATGGCAATTCTGCTGAAAACAACGTCAGTCCGGGTTAGTTCCATTCAAATCATACAAGTTAGAGTCCAAAACAAGGGCAAAAGTGTTTGGAAAAGTAGATACGTTGGAGACGTATCAGTCATCAGTAGAGGTACTCACAATCTCGGCGACGGTAATGGAACACGTTTCCGTAGGGGTTCAAGTCATCAGTAGCGGTACTTGATGAAACCCGAAATGGTCTTAGGCGTCTTCGCGCGTAGGGGTACCTGGAGTTTCCGCGTCGTCGGTCTTGCCGGTCCCGGACTCGGCAGCGTAGTTGTACAAGAGCGTCATCGGACTTGTCGAATCCGAAGTCTTCGAGGGTCTTCGTGTAGATGTTCATGTCGTAGTCGGACTTGGCAAAATGGACACCGACGGTAGTGGAACTTGCGTCGGTCGTCATGGTACTAGGGCCCTGATCTTGGCGTGATCCAAAAGAAGACACGACGTTGGGGGAAGACCCGAAAGTGCTCCCGGAGTCAAACGCAGGGTCGTGCGTAGCGGTCGAGGTACGGCTGCTCGATGTAGGGGGCTGGCGAGAAGGGACCTGTGGGTCATCGGGGCTTGGCGCGCCGGCAACAGAGGACGACAGGGTGGCGAAGGAGGAGCTCTACTCTGAGGAGCTGGTTGCCGGTGGCACGACGGACGGCAGGGTCGAGCAGGAGCAGGGGCTCGCCGGCAGGGCAGGAATGAGGTGAAGTAGGGCCGGCGACGATGTGCAGAAGGACGGCGAGGTGGCGAAGGTCGTGGGTCGGGCGTCGGGCTTGAAGTGCAGGAGGACCCCGAGCGGCGGCGAGGATGGCTGGCGACGAGGAGGCAGCAGAGACGCGACGAGGTACAACGGCGGCGGAGCTGGGCTTCGTCCTCCTTGTTCCCCTGCTCGAAACCGGAGCAGGCGCCGGTGGGACTTGAGCGGCCAACCATGGCGGTCTCCTGCCTCGTGGTCGCGGTTGGCGGCGCCGGTCCTCGAACGACGGGTTGCAGGTGAAGGAGCATGGGGCAGCAACTCCATGGACTAGGCGAGGTGGCGGGGAATCGATTTGTTCCGGCCAAAGTTAAGGCGGAGGACCAGCGGGGCGATGGAGAGGGCGCTGCAATGAAGGCATGCGGGATTGAGGGAAAGAGAGAAGACGAGCGAGATGAGCCGGCGGGCAGAGGGAGAGATCAACAGGAGGGGATCGGCCTAGGGTTATGGGGGAGTGGGCCTTGGAGCCGGCCCAGTAGAGAGAGGGGGGCTGCGCCTAGGCGCAGGCGGGCTTGCCTGAGTGCGGTTGGCCTAGGTGGGCTGACATGGGTGGTTGGGAGGCCCAGTAGGCTAGGTAGGCTGAACTCCTCTCTCTTATTTCTAAAACAGAATAAAAAAACAAAGAAGAGAAGAAAAAGGAAGGAGGTGTTAGGGGAAGAAGTTGGACATGCGGATAATTTTCTTGGACTCACAAAAATAAGCTTGGTCCGAGAAAATTAGAAAAGGCCAGATCGAACGATAAGAATTCAAATCATTTGAATTTGATTCAAATGGGTTTGAACTAGGATGGGGTTTTTGGAGTATCCAAAAATGTTGAGAATTTTGGTGGAGCTCCGAAAAATGAAGAAAGGATATATGGCAAAGATAGAGGCCAAGAGTTGTGATAACAAAGGCATTGGGATTTTTGCAAGTGTGTTATGGTGAATTCCAAAAGAATGGAATATTTATTATAGCTCCCTAATATTGGGATATATGTTGTAAAGAGAATCACCACGTGAATTCCCTCGGTTTAAATGGATCAAAGATCCATGCCATTTATTCAGTTGAGTTAAAAAATGATACGATGACATGATGCAATGCAAATGATGCAAAGAAGAAAGCAACGAACCAAACAAATCACGCGATGAAACTCGAAAACCATGGAAGGCATCTGAAGCTCCGGTCTTGGGGCGTTACACTTGCCGAGGATCGTCATCCTATGGTCATCACCTAGTCTTGTGTGCTTCTGGTCTCCACAAAGATTTGCATGCTACCATGGAGGAGCCTCCCAAGCCTCGGTTCCAAAGTGTTCGATGGTGTTGGAACCCTTGGGCTCAAGGGAGGGGGCGGCTCTGCTGGTGTCGGACAAGTTGCCCCGGCAAGGTTCTTGCCGGGGCTGCATAGGCCGCCCCGGCAAGGGCCTTGCCAGGGAGGCCGCCTCGCCCCTCTGCTCTTTGTGTTTCTGGCTTGGCGTTGTTCTGGTTGTCTTGTGGCTTTGCTTCCTTCCTCTGCCCCGCTAGGTGTGGCCGCAGGCGCGGCTCCAACTGCCCGCACACAAGTAAAAGGGTACAAAATAGGATCCCTCCTTTTGTGCACCGACAAATAGTTTCCCTTTTTGTGTCAAGCGATAATCCCTAAAGTATTCACGTTGATCCAAAGTGTCTCCCATTATCAAGTTGAATGGGGTTTTCTCAGGATTATCAAAGTAGTGTTTAATATTTTTCATATAACGAGCATCGAGGGTTTTAGGAGGTCCCCCATCTCCGTGAGTAGCAAGTACCAATAATTTTTTTGGTGTTTCGTGCTCCATATCCATAACTAAAGATAGAGAACAACTTAGAACAAGAAATAAAAACTACTTAGTGATAAAGCAAACAAGCACACGGGAGAATATTCACCCCACGCTATTGCTCCTCGGCAACGGCGCCAGAAAAAGGTCTTGATAACCCACAAGTATAGGGGGTCATTTGTAGCATTCTTCAATAAATAAGAGTGTCGAAACCAATGAGGAGCTAAAGGTAGAACAAATATTCCCTCGAGTTCTATCGACCACCGATACAACTCTACGCACACTTAAAGTTTGCTTTACCAAAAACAAGTATGAAACTAATTTGCAAGAATAAAACTGCGAGTACTTTGCAAGAATAAAACTACGAATAAATTGAGAGACAATAAAAGTGGATTGCTTTTGTCAACAAGAAAGTCATTTGTCCCTAGGCAATCGATAACAAGTATCGGTAATCATTCTTGTAATTTTATATGAGGGAGAGGCATGAGCTAACATACTTTCTCTACTTGGATCATATGCAGTTATGATTGGACCCCTAGCAAGCATCCACAACTACTAAAGATCATTAAGGTCATGAAACCCAACCATAGCATTAAGTATCAAGTCCTCTTCATCCCATACGCAACAACCCACTTACTCGGGTTTAAGCTTCTGTCACTCTCGCAACCCACCATAAGCGAATCATGAACATATTGCAACATCCTACAGAGGGGGGCCCTCCATTTGCGCGAGACGGAGGGCACCGGAGGATGGCACCATAAATAAAATATACAATCATACCAACCAAGATCGCGATTAACCCACAGGACAAAATGGATCTACTCAAACATCATATGATAGCCAAATATCATTGGGAAATAATATATCGAGTTGAGAACCATGTTTAAGTAGAGATTACAGCGGGAGAAGGGGTTTTACACTGCTACATAGAGGGGGCGACTTGGTGATGACGGTAGCAAGATTGTTGATGTAGATCGCCATCCCGATCCTTTCCCCAGCGGCACTCCGGCCTCACCTCCTCCTTCTTCTTCCTTGGCCTCCCCCTAGATGGGAGGAGAGTTCCCCCTCTGGTCCATGGCCTCCATGGAGGCGGAGGGGCGGGAGCCCCTCCGAGATTGGATCTCTCTCTCTCTCTGTTCTCTTCTGTTTCGCATCCCCAAGACTTGGCCCTTCACGGTTTCTTAAATTCCCGAAGCCACAACTCCGATTGCGCTGAAATTTTTACATGATTTCTTTACATAAATTATCTTTCTTGCGCCAGAAGAAGGGCCCCAACCAACTTTCAAGGAGGGCATTAGACACCTAAGCGTGCTAGGGGGTGCCCGGCATGCCCTGGTGGGTTGTGGTCACTGTGGTCCCCCGTTTGCGTTGATTCCAAGTCCCCAAAATCACATATATTCCAAACTAATTCTCTGTAAATTTTTATCACATTTGGAATTCGTTTGATATGGATTTTCCATGAAACAAAAAACATGCAACAAACACGAACTGGCACTGGGCACTGGATCAATATGTTAGTCCAAATAAATCATATAAAATGTTGCCAAAAGTGTATAAAAGTTGTATAATATTGGAATGAAACAATCAAAAATTATAGATACGATGGAGAAGTATCACTCCTTTTTTGTTTTTCTTTCCAATTTAATTTAGTTGTAGTATTAAAAGAAAATCCCAAAAAGATTTCTCATTTCTTCTTTTAATTGTTGGGAGCTCTCCCACTTAAATAGCTTTTCTCGTTTTTGTTTTGTTTTTCTTTTCTTTAATTTGCTTTCTTCAAGAAAAACTAAAAAATCCAAAAATATTTCAGTGTGTTTCTCTGAAATCCTTTTCTCTTCTTTTTATTGAGTCGCACCAAGGGGAAGACCATAATGAAAATGTTGATGGCTCTCCTTTGCATTATTATTGATCTAACAAAGAGCCCATATAATTTTGTCATCTCCTTAAATAAAATGTTTGTAGATTCCAGCTTGGTCCACGAAACTCTTGCACTATTATTATTTTCATATCATTCGGTCATGTAAGTGAAAGGCAATAATGACGATATATGATGAAGTGACTGTGGCAGGGAAAAGCGAGTATGAACTCAACTTGTTTTCATTTTGTAAATATGTTTAACTCAGTATCCATCATTCAACATATTATGATTAAACATGTTTGCAATGACAATTAGAGATTATAGTTGCTTATGCCATGCTTATGTAGCTAGGAGTGAATAATGATTTATCTTGACTGTCAACATGCATTAAGATGATTGTGATGTAGTATGATAATATGGTATCCTCCTTTGAATATTTCAAGTGGCTTGACTTGGCACATGTTCACGCATGTAGTTGAATCAAAACAAACATAGCCTCCATGATATTTATGTTCATGGTCTTTATACCCTACTCATGCTAGTATTCAATGTTGATTATTCATAATGCATGTTCATGACCATTTTCGCTCTCTCGCTGGTCGCTTCTCAATCTAATTGCTAGCCTTCGCCTGTACTAAGCGGGAATATTGCTTGTGCATCAAAATCCTTAAACCAAAGTTATTCCAGATGAGTCCACAATATCTACCTATATGCGGTATTACCCTATCGTTCCAAGTAAATTTGCATGTGCCACCTCTAAAATTTCAAATAAACATATGTTTTGTGTGCCTGGACCGCTCATGGAGCGACAGGGGGTGTTTAATATCTTCCATGCTAAGTGGGTTATTCTCATGATGAGTGTTTATTCACTCGTCCTTGCATGAGAGGGGCTGGTAATAGGGATGCCCAGTCCTGAAATAAAAAATTGCAAAAAATTAAACAAAACTCCCCGGATTGTTGTTGGTATGGAGGGCACCTGAGGATTCGGCTAGCCATGGCTTGTGTTTGTTGGTGGGATGGGGAGTAAACTTTACTTTTATCACTTCAGAATTGCCGCTAATGTGTTTAGCATGAAAGATATCGAAAACTCTTGGTCGTAACGTTGACAAGAAGGGTATGCCTCCTAGAATTATATTTATCTCTGTTTTAAGCTTTGAGCTCTGGCACCTCTGCAAATCCCTGCTTCCCTCTGCGAAGGGGATATCTATTTAATTTCATGTTATTTTACTTTTATGTTGAGTCACTACTGCAGGATGCTGCTAATGCGACACTACGATCAAAGACCCTTCGACAAAACTGTGTGTGATGCAATAATCACAAATGGTGGTGTAAAAAACCTATAAAAAAGGTGCAAAACATTTGCGATCATAGATGCATCAAACATGGTTCAGATTTTAGTTGCATGTGCTATGCAGGGCATATGGTTCAGTTCAATGAACTGTTTGCGATGAGGAGGAACAAAAGAAACGGGCAGCCAGATGAAGGTGTGTGTGATATACAACATACGGTTCACTCGGATGAACTGTTTGTGAATAATGATTTATCTTGACTGGCAACACAAAAGAAACAGTCAGCCAGATCAAGGTGTGCGCGATATACGGCATACGGTTCACTTAGATGAACTGTTTTCGATTAGGCAACGCAACAGAAATGGTTCAACCAGATCAAGGTATGTGCAATGGAGGGCATACAGTTCATTTTGATAAACTGGTTGTGTTGAGCGAAGAGAACAGAAACGTTTCACATAAACAAGATGTGTGTAATACGCGGCAAACATCCAATTACATAGGTGGCTAATACACACATTACATTTCCACACACCAAAGTAAACTATTACATGCATAATTAACTAGGATAAACGATCATCTGATTATCATCTACTTCTTGTGCTAGCTCGATGTTCCTTCTATGCAAAGTTTCCATTAATTGATGGCATTTTATGAACACGCCACTATTTCCCGCCATTTCCTCACTGGTTTCCCTCCACCCAACGATATTGCGCATAAACCTAGGTGGCACGCGGCGCACGGAGGCAACAAGCGCAGCCTGTAGCACATCCACCTTTTCCAAGCATGCCAGCCTGCCAAAGCATCGCCTCCGCCATCAACCTTGTCAGCGAGGAAAACGAGCAGGCGCCACGGCAGTATAGTCTAGATACCCTAGAGGAGGAGGAGGGCGATGTTGCAAAGGCCCGTTCCGCATTCTATCAACAACAAGCTCGCAGATACCAAAGCAGAGAGGTGCGGGCCAAGACTTACAATGTTGGTGAACTCGTTCTACGCTTGCCAGAGAAGAAAAAGGACAAACTCAAGCCCAAGTGGGAAGGTCCCTTCATTATAGATGAAGTTCTCATTGGAGGTGCGTACCGTCTGCGTGACACATCGGATAATCGCTTAGAGCCGAACCCGTGGAATGCCGCCAGACTCCGAAGATTCTACGCCTAGAGCCGGACTCATTGTTCGCTTTCCTTTGTTCCTCTTTTCATTTTCTCTCTCTTTAAATATTTTTCTTTGGCTTTATAGCTCTTGTGCGGCTAGACCACACACTTCTGAGGTACACATCCTTAAATGTATATGCCCATAACACCTGGGGGCTTCTTTTACAGAAGCTTATTATCATTTTCCGAGCATCAAGCTCGCCACATATATGTCCTATTCTCATATATATACCTTTTCTTCGCCATGATATGCACTTTTATGACTTAATTTTTTGCCAAGCTGGGTTGCCTGGCTCCTGTGCTTATGCCCTATGTTCCCGTTAGTTCGGCTAGGGCACAAAGGGAGCACCTCTGCGATTGTTACAGCCGGGTCATCCGGACTTGTACCTTAGACTGGGTGAAGCCGAAAGCTACCATTCTTAAGGGGATAATTGGTCGGCGGACTAAAGATGTTTTACCCTCGTTGCACTGTGAACCCCCACATATTATGTATATTGCGATTTTTCGAATCACAGTTTGGGCATGCATACTAACGCATGTTCACCCAGGGAAAGGAACCCTTAATGGAACTATTCTCTCTGGAAGATGTTTCTTACAATCAATAAGTAATATAACATAGCTAGCCGAATACAACTTGTCTGTTCAAGCAACTATGAACCCTAGGCCTGGTTTCCATGCATGCCCCGGTATTTATTGCCGGTCTGGAATTCGGAAATACTCCGCACCTTCGGTTCCGGAGGTCGAAGCGAAAAGGTCTGCCATGACAATCGTTTTACAATTCGGCTAGGGACAAAAATTTCAATTGAAGTACATAGTCATTTGGACTCAAAAACTTCTTCCTCTATACCGTCTAACAGGCTGTCTAGCTTACAGTCCTGTTCTGAAAACTTGGCGGCTATCTTTACTTGGTCATATACCAAGCTCACTGGCATCTCTTGTCCATCTGACCCCCGAGGTCCGACCCGGGCCATATGATTCAGATCATGTCCAGTATACTGTGTTTTCACCATGGCCCAGGCCTCTCGTGCGCCTTCCCGGCAAGAAGATATCTTCCACAATATAAAGCGGCACCGAGCTCCCTTGAACAGCTTCACAAGCTCCTACATACTTCCTGGAGGGGATGCGGATGGCCAGAAAGCCTTGGCAACGCTCCGCATTGCTTTCTAAGCTCGCCCATACACTTCGGACAGCTCTTGTAACAGATCGCCTTGGAAGCTGGATGCCTCTTCTTCGGGCCGCCCAGTCAAAATACCTACAGGAATAAACTTATCATAAGTCGCCTCAGCGAACTGTACGACAATAAGTTGAAAGGCATACTGAAAATGTCGCCTTGCAGCTTTTTGTTCTCCTTTATAGCATCCACTAGTTGGGCCCGCACATCCTTCAGCTCTTCGCTGAGCTAGGTATTGGCATCCTGCAGCTTGTTCTTTTCGTCCCTGGTCTATGTCAGCATACGTTGACCAGCGGCCTCTTTCCTTTCAACATGTTCTTTCTCCGCTTGTGCGGCCTTTAGATTCTCTTCCATCTGAGCCAACGAGCCTGCCATCGTATAATACATAAATGTTTATTCCTATAAACACGACTGGCACATGATTACATTTTTCGGATAGAAGGGAACCTTACCAGTCGGTGCCTCCTTGGACTTCCCCAGTTCGGCGGTAATAGCAGTTAGCTGGGCCCGGCACTGTTCCAGCTCCTGAGATAGCATGTTGTTCTTCTCCATGAGTACCTGATTATACAATGATCCTTAAATCAGTTGTTTCAACTGCTTCAAGTCTCAGGGGCTACTGGTATATGGTTAGTAGATCTATAAAATGCATACTTACCTGCATATCTTTCAAATACTGGTCAGTGGCTCTGGCAAGCCCATCCCGAGCAGCTCGGATGTATGCATCAGCCGAGCCAAAGGCATTGAACGCCTCTTTAGTAAAGCTGGGGTCGCGAAGAGCGGCCCTCCGTCGTCGATGATTTATGGCGCTCTCTACTTCAGAGTTCATGACGGACACATCATCTGAATCCTCTGAAGGAGGACAATCTAGCATCACTCCCGTGTCAGCCCCTACCCTAGAGGCAGGGTCTGGAACCTGATTGGTAGAAGCGCGACCGGCAGGATCCCCGGACACAGTCCGGCGAACACTCTTCCTGATAAAACACAGTGGACAATGTCACAGTTCGATGTGACTGCCAGGGGGCGTATTCGAATCCATACCTCCTTGATGAAGGCTCGGTCGTGTTTTCATCTGGTGCAGCATGGGGCGTCGAGCGCCTCCCCTTCGGAGCACGAGACAGTGCGGTGGGTGAGGCATAACGAGGAAGCTCATTTGGAGGAGATGCTCCCTGGGCACTTACGTGGGAAGACGGCAGGAGACCGGGGTAATCGGCTACAATGGCCACTTCTGTGTCGTCGTAGCTCGCCTGATAGAAGACCCCCTCCTTAAGCTCTACAAATATATCCGGATCCTCCTCAAATCCGGGATCTAGGTCCTGAATATGATTCTCAGGCTACGGAGTAGGGCTATAGATCCCCGCGGTGGCCTTCCGCCATTCCTTTTAAAGATGCTCAGTTTGAGTCCAACTAGCTGTGGCTTAAGATAAGGATTGAATAAAATTCTGGATTGAAAGCTTACCCAGCTAGGGGGGTTGTACATGGAGAATCCGTCCTGGCACTTAAGGGGGTGAATTCTTCTTTCTCCCCTTTATAAAGATCCGCCAGCATGGTGGCCAGGGAGGCAAAGTCATCCGAACCCTTGCGCCCGTAGCGAGATGTATCATCCTCCTCATTGTAGTTCCACATGGGGAGTCCTCTGGATTGGAGTGGCTGGACGCCTCGCATTATGGAAATTACCATGACCTCAATCATGGATAGTCTGGATTGGGCGAGTATTTTTATCTTGTCCATTAACATCTTGACTTCCGCACTATCTTCCTCCTCGAGGCTCTGAGGGCGCCGGCTGTGGCGTTTCTTTAGTGGAGCGCTGGAAAATTCGGGAAGGCCCATTCGGACTGGGTCGGGGAGAGCGACGTCTTCAATATAAAACCACTCCGAGGGCCACTCCTCGGACGCCTTCTTCGGCGTGTCGGACAGGTATCCGGTTCCGGCTATGTGCCATATCTCGGCGGCGCCCACCTTAAATATGGATCCCTTTTGGGAGCGAGGGACAAGGCAGAACAGTTTCCTCCATAACTCAAAATGGGCCTCGTAGGCTAGGAACATCTCGCAAAGAGCAATGAAGCATGCGATGTGCAGAATGGAGCATGGCGTAAGATTGTGCAGTTGGAGGCCATAGTACTCTAGGAGACCTCGGAGGAAAGGATGGATTGGAAATCCAACGCCTCTCAATAGAAAGGAAACGAAGCAGACTCTCTCCCCTTCTTAAGGATTCGGGAAATTTTCTGCCAGGGCTTCGCCCGTAAAAGAAGTTAATCCCATCCACACCGGGAATAGATCCGCAGGGGGAAGGTAGCCTTGCACCTGGAGCTTGGTCAGCTGGGCATGGGATACTGAGCATCTCTCCCAATCGCCTTTTTTGGGGCCATGAGTGTGGGAGGAAGAACTAGGAGTGCTAGCCATATTTGAGTGGCTTCTCCTAGCGAGCTCTAAGGATTTTCTGCCTGGTGTGGAATGGCATCTGAGATCCAATCCCTTTATACAGATGCCTTTTTTATGGCCAGGGTGTTATGCGCAAAAAATACTCTGACCTTTTGTATCCATTCGACACGTGGAAGCAGAAGATACGGAGGCGCGGGAGCCAAAGGGTATGAAATTAAATGAAAAGCCGAATATAACTCTTCGGGTCAGATGCTTTGAAGTATTCGGAGGAGGAACCCGCCTTGCAATGTCGAAGACAGCCTGCGCGCCGGATACACCGTCATTGAATCCTGGTTCAGGGGCTACTGTGGGAGTCCTAGATTAAGGGGTCCTCGGGCGTCCGGGCTATATGACATGGGCCGGACTAATGGGCCGTAAAGGTACAAGACAGAAGACTTCCTCCCATGTCCGGATGGGACTCTCCTTGGCGTGGAAGGCAAGCTTGGCGTGCGGATATGAATATTCCTTTCTCTATAAACCGACTCTGTACAACCCTAGCCCCCTCCGGTGTCTATATAAACCGGAGTGTTTAGTCCGTAGAGGCAATCATAATCATATAGGCTAGACTATTAGGGTTTAGCCATTACGATCTCGTGGTACATCAACTCTTGTAACCCCTATACTCATCAAAGTCAATCAAGCAGGACGTAGCGTATTACCTCCATCAAGAGGGCCCGAACCTAGGTAAAACATTTTGTCCCTTGTCTCTTGTTACCATCTATACTTAGACGCACAATTCGGGACCCCTACCCGAGATCTGCCGGTTTTGACACCGACACCCGTCGAGGCCGAAGCACTCCCCGGCAACATGATGGACGATGCCGTGATGAGCGTCATCGCCAGGGTTGAGCAGACCCTTGGCGCATGGCACTTCAACGCCGCATATCAAGATAGGCATGTCAGCGCCGACAAGCTGCAGCTCGCCGCACAACATGATCAATGGCGCGCCGCAGAGCAAGCTAGGCGCGTCCGCGCCGATAGGCTGTGGCTCGCCGCACAGCGAGACCGTTGGAGCGCCGTAGAGCGAGAGGCGGATCCATCGGTGCTTGCATGTTGTCGACACAACGTTGCAGCAGGGTACACGTCCTGTCAGTACCCCCATTCCTCGCCAGGAGTGGGCAGAGGCCCTCTGCGTCGTACTTGGACCAGATGCCGGTTGTGCCGTACTTGCACCAGACACCCGCGGCGCCATTAGCATGGGTCGTGTCGTTTGCCTTGTCCGCGGCCCGCTCGATGCCAACGCGCTGGTCGGTAGGCTCGACCGCCTCCTTGGCCCAGGTGTCCACCTAGGCGCAGTAGAGGAACATGGCCGTCGCATCCTCAAGCTGGTGATCTCCGATGAAATAGCCAACTTGTAGCTCGAGATCACGCTCCAGATGTACTGCGAGCGTGTCGACCACTTGGACGAACTCCTGCACGAGTTCAGAAAGAGCCAAGAGCTACCGTAGGCATGGGCTACTGGTCATGGTCTCATGGACACGTTTTATTTTGTTGAGTCATTTCGACGTGGATAGTTATGTATTCACAGCAATCATAGTATTGCTCTGTTTCAACATGTGTACTCTGTTTTCCGTTCTTATATGTTCTGTTTCAATGTGTGTGTATATACGCTTTCCATTCTGTATATGTGGATGATAATAGCTAGATTCAAATTAGTATACAAAAATAGATAGAAAATGGAATTCATAATATATATATATATATATTAATTGTTCATTAGTTCATCACAGAATATATATATATATAATGTCATCAGATATATGTGATGATACTTAACTACTAGGTACAATGCACAAAATTGAAAACGAACAATACTAAAACTAATAATCCCTCCTGGGGCCAGTATTCCGGCAGCCCCTCGCCAACAGCTCCCTGGTGCGCAGCGTCTTCCCAGTGCGGAGGCAGTACTCCACCTCCTCCGCCTTGCAGCGCTTGATGTACTGATCTGCCTCTTGCCGGAGGACGAGCGCGAACGATCTTGCCATTTCGTTGGACGCCCACCGGAGCTCCTCATCAGTGGCACGCTGGAGCTTATCGGCCCACCTCCACGCAGGGATGAGGGCCCAGTGCCATTGACCTTCCTCGTGAAGTACCCGTCTTCGTACACCTCCTGTGCATGACGACGCTCCCGCCCCCAAAGCTCTGTCGCCTCCTTTTTCCAGGCGGCATCATGGGCTTCACAGGCCTTCTGGTACCTGGCTTCCTCCTCCGCCATCTCCTTCTTGAACGCCACTTGCCTGGCTTTCTCAGTTGGCGACAGTGACTTCTACAGACAAAGATTGTACTGGCCCCAAAACCAATCCAAACTTGGGGGGTCTGGCGCAACCTCATCCAATGGTGGGTAGGGGTCCTCATCGCTGCTATTCGAGTGAGTGTCCTCGGGGGTGGCGACTCCTCGTCGGTGCGTGGGCAGACCGGCCGCGCCATGGCAGAGATTAGAGAGAGAGCGAGGGGACGATGTAGATGAGAATGCAGGCGGGACGAGGTGAGCAAGGTAGTATTTATTGGCGACCGGAATCTAGATCGATGAGAATAGTACACACACCGGTCGCCAGAATTTACGAGTACTGTAGTTTGAATTACACACGATTCCCGCAGCAAAATTCGTGTGTGAACATAATAGCTGACGGTTTCCAATACAGAACCATGTCTGATTAATGACCCCCTCCACTCACCTACCAAACCTTGAGCCGCGAAATAGAGTGCCAATCGTGTGGGGGCTGGTTGTCTTGCCAGATCTTTATATTTTCTTTTTTGAACACCAGATATTTACACCGTCTGATGATTTTTTAACTCACACACAAGTACACAAAAATATGATTTTTCAAACCGTTATGGTTAGCCGTTGCATGTAGATGTAGTTCAAATTTGAATTACGGTCATTAAATGGCTAGAAAATCACTTAAATGTCTTTAAAAGGTCAAATGACCCCTTGAATTTTCTAGATTTTCACATGATAGTTGTAGTAGTGCATGTTAAACGTAGAAAATATTTGAAGGCCAAAAGAGGAAGCTATCTCCCGTTCGTCATCAAACATGCATTGTTCCCTCTCAGAACCACGAGCCTTCTAGTGAGTTGCTCTGGTTTGTGAGGGGTGTGTGTAAAAAAATTCGTCAAACAGGCCAATTTTTTTACAACATCATCTTGGTGGCATGACATTACATCAAGCAAGGTTTCATGTTTTTCTGATCGTTCTTTTAATTTTTTGGAATTAAAATGTCATGGCACTCCATGCATGTGCCCATGCCGTGAGAGCAATATGTTTGAAAATTACTTCTAATTTACTACACATGAAATTAACTCGGACACAAGTACACAAATATGACTTTTCAAACCATTATGGTTAGCCGTTGCATGTAGATGTAGTTCAAATTTGAATTATGGTCATTAAATGGCTAGAAAATCACTTAAATGTCTTTAAAAGGTCAAATGACCCCTGAAATTTTCATAATTTTCACATCACAGTTGTATTAGTGCACATTAAATGTATTAAAAAATTGAAGGCCGTAAGAGGAAGCTATCTCCCGTTCGTCATCAAACATGCATTGTTCCCTCTCAGAACCACGAGCCTTCTAGTGAGTTGCTCTGGTTTGTGAGGGGTGTGTGTAAAAAAATTCGTCAAACAGGCCAATTTTTTTACAACATCATCTTGGTGGCATGACATTACATCAAGCAAGGTTTCATGTTTTTCTGATCATTTTTTTAATTTTTTGGAATTAAAATGTCATGGCACGCCATGCATCTGCCCATGCCGTGAGAGCAATATGTTTGAAAATTACTTCTAATTTACTACACATGAAATTAACTCGGACACAAGTACACAAATATGACTTTTCAAACCATTATGGTTAGCCGTTGCATGTAGATGTAGTTCAAATTTGAATTACGGTCATTAAATGGCTAGAAAATCACTTAAATGTCTATAAAAGGTCAAATGACCCCTTGAATTTTCTAGATTTTCACATGATAGTTGTAGTAGTGCATGTTAAACGGAGAAAATATTTGAAGGCCAAAAGAGGAAGCTATCTCCCGTTCGTCATCAAACATGCATTGTTCCCTCTCAGAACTACGAGCCTTCTAGTGAGTTGCTCTGGTTTGTGAGGGGTGTGTGTAAAAAAATTCGTCAAACAGGCCAATTTTTTTACAACATCATCTTGGTGGCATGACATTACATCAAGCAAGGTTTCATGTTTTTCTGATCGTTTTTTTAATTTTTTGGAATTAAAATGTCATCGCACTCCATGCATGTGCCCATGCCGTGAGAGCAATATGTTTGAAAATTCCTTCTAATTTACTGCACATGGAATTAACTCGCACATAAGTACACAAATATGATTTTTCAAACCATTATGGTTAGCTGTTGCATGTAGATTTAGTTCAAATTTTAATTACGGTCATTCAATGGCTAGAAAATCACTTAAATGTCTTTTAAAGGTCAAATAACTCCTAGAATTTTCCAAATTTTCACATGACAGTTGTTGTAGTGCACGTTAAACATATAAAAAATTTAAAGGCCGTAAGGGGAAGCTATCTCCCGTTCATCATCACACATGCATTGTTCCCTCTCGGAACCACTAGCCTTCTAGTGAGTCGCTCCGGTTTGTGAGGGGTGTGTGTTCAAACTTTCGTCAAACAGACCAATTTTTTATCACATCATCTTGGTGGCATGACATTACATCAAGCAAGGTTTCATTATTTTATAATCATTTTTAGTTTTTTCGAATTAAAATTCCATGTCACTCCATGCATGTGTCCATGCCGTGAGACCAATATGTTTGCAAATTCCTTCTAATTTACTCCACATGGAATTAACTCGCACACAAGTACAGAAAATGATTTTTCAAACCGTTATGGTTAGCCGTAGCATGAAGATGTATTTCAAATTTGAATTACGGACATTAAATTGCTAGAAAATCACTTAAATGTCTTTCAAATGTCAAATAACCCCTGAAATTTTCCAAATTTTCACATGACTACTGTATTAGTGCACGTAAATGTAGAAAAAAATTGAAGGCCGTAACAGGAGGCTATCTCCCATTCGTCATCAAACATGCATTGTTCCCTCTCGGAACCACGAGCCTTCTAGTAAGTTCTCCGGTTTGTGAGGGGGGTGTGTCCATACTTTCGTCAAACAGGCCAATTTTTACCACATCATCTTGGTGGCATGACATTACATCAAGTAAGGTTTCATGTTTTTCTAATCATTTTTTAATTTTTTGGAATTAAAATGCCATGGCACTCCATGCATGTGTCCATGCCGTGAGACCAATATGTTTCAAAATTCCTTCTAATTTACTTCACATGGAATTAACTCGCACATAAGTACACAAATATGATTTTTCAAACCATTATGGTTAGTTGTTGCATGTAGATTTAGTTCCAACTTTAATTAAGGTCAGTCAATGGCTAGAAAATCACTTAAATGTCTTTAAAAGGTCAAATGACCCCTATAATTTTCCAAATTTTCACACGACAGTTTTAGTAGTGCACGTTAAACGTATAAAAAATTTAAAGGCCGTAAGGGGAAGCTATCTCCCATTCGTCATCACACATGCATTGTTCCCTCTCGGAACCACTAGCCTTCTAGTGAGTCGCTCCGATTTATGAGGGGTGTGTGTTCAAACTTTCGTAAAACAGGCCAATTTTTTTACCACATCATCTTGGTGGCATGACATTACATCAAGCAAGGTTTCATTATTTTGTGATCATTTTTAGTTTTTTCGAATTAACATGCCATGACACTCCATGCATGTGTCCATGCCGTGAGACCAATATGTTTGAAAATTCCTTCTAATTTACTCCACATGGAACTAACTCGCACACAAGTACACAAATATGATTTTTCAAACCGTTATGGTTAGCCGTTGCATGTAGATGTAGTTCAAATTTGAATTATGGACATTAAATTTCTAGAAAATCACTTAAATGTCTTTCAAATGTCAAATAACCCCTGAGAATTTCCAAATTTTCACATGACTGTTGTATTAGTACACGTAAATGTAGAAAAAAATTGAAGGCCGTAACAGGAAGCTATCTCCTGTTGGTCATCAAACATGCATTGTTCCCTCTCGGAACCAAGGTCCTTCTAGTGAGTTGCTTCGGTTTGCGAGGGGGTGTCCAAACTTTCGTCAAACGGGCCAATTTTTTATCACATCATCTTGGTGGCATGACATTACATCAAGCAAGGTTTCATGTTTTTCTGATCATTTTTTAATTTTTTTTGAATTAAAATGCCATGGCACTCCATGCATGTGTCCATGTCGTGAGACCAATATGTTTCGAAATTCCATCTAATTTACTGCACATTGAATTAACTCGCACATAAGTGCACAAATATGATTTTTCAAGCCATTATGGTTAGCCGTTGCATGTAGATGTAGTTCTAATTTGAATTACGGTCATTAAATGGCTAGAAAATCACTTAGATATCTTTCAAAGGTGAAATGACCCCTAGAATTTTCCAAATTTTCACATGACAGTTGTAGTAGTGCACGTTAAACATAGAAAAAAAATTCAAGGCCGTAACATGAAGCTATCTCTCGTTCGTCATCAAACATGCATTGTTCCCTCTCGGAACCACGAGCCTCTAGTGAGTTCTCCCGTTTGTGAGGGGGGTGTCCATACTTTCGTCAAACAGACCAATTTTTTACCACATCATCTTGGTGGCATGACATTACATCAAGTAAGGTTTCATGTTTTTCTGATCATTTTTTAATTTTTTGGAATTAAAATGCCATGGCACTCCATGCATGTGTCCATGCCGTGAGACCAATATGTTTGAAAATTCCTTCTAATTTACTGCACATGGAATTAACTCGCACATAAGTACACAAATATGATTTTTCAAACCATTATGATTAGCCGTTGCATGTAGATTTAGTTCCAATTTTAATTACGATCATTAAATGGCTAGAAAATCACTTAAATGTCTTCAAAAGGTCAAATAACCCCTAGAATTTTCCAAATTTTCACATGACAGTTGTAGTAGTGCACGTTAAACATATAAAAAAATTAAAGGCCGTAAGGGGAAGCTATATCCCGTTCGTCATCACACATGCATTGTTCCCTCTCGGAACCACTAGCCTTCTAGTGAGTCGCTCCGGTTTGTGAGGGGTGTGTGTTCAAACTTTCATCAAACTGGCCAATTTTTTATCACATCATCTTGGTGGCATGACATTACATCAAGCAAGGTTTCATTATTTTATGATCATTTTCAATTTTTTCTAATTAAAATGACATGGCACTCCATGCATGTGTCCATGCCGTGAGACCAATATGTTTGAAAATTCCTTCTAATTTACTCCACATGGAATTAACTCGCACACAAGTACACAAATATGATTTTTCAAACCGTTATGGTTAGCCGTTGCATGTAGATGTATTTCAAATTTGAATTACGGACATTAAATTGCTAGAAAATAACTTAAATGGCTTTAAAGGTCAAATGACCCTTGAATTTTTCCAAATTTTCACATGACTATTGTATTAGTGCATGTTAAATGTAGAAAAAAAATTGAAGGCCGTAAGAGGAAGTTATCTCCCGTTCATCATCAAACATGCATTGTTCCCTCTCGGAACCACGAGCCTTCTAGTGAGTTCTTCGATTTATGAGGGGGGTGTGTCCATACTTTCGTCAAACAGGCCAATTTTTTACCACATCATCTTGGTGGCATGACATCACATCAAGTAAGGTTTCATGTTTTTCTGATCATTTTTTAATTTTTTGGAATTAAAATGCCATGGCACTCCATGCATGTGTCCATGCCGTGACACCAATATGTTTGAAAATTCCTTCTAATTTACTGCACATGGAATTAACTCGCACATAAGTACACAAATATGACTTTCCAAACCATTATGGTTAGCTGTTGCATGTAGATTTAGTTCAAATTTTAATTACGGTCATTCAATGGATAGAAAATCACTTAAATGTATTTAAAAGGTCAAATGACCCATAGAATTTTCCAAATTTTGACATGACAGTTGTAGTAGTGCACGTTAAACGTATAAAAAAATTAAAGGCCGTAAGGGGAAGCTATCTCCCGTTCGTCATCACACATGCATTGTTCCCTCTCGGAACCACTAGCCTTCTAGTGAGTCGCTCCGGTTTGTGAGGGGTGTGTGTTCAAACTTTCGTCAAACAGGCCAATTTTTTTACCACATCATCTTGGTGGCATGACATTACATCAAGCAAGGTTTCATTATTTTGTGATCATTTTTAGTTTTTTCGAATTAAAATTCCATGACACTCCATGCATGTGTCCATGCCGTGAGACCAATATGTTTGCAAATTCCTTCTAATTTATTCCACATGGAATTAACTCGCACACAAGTACACAAATATGATTTGTCAAACCGTTATGGTTAGCCGTAGCATGTAGATGTATTTCAAATTTGAATTACGGACATTAAATTGCTAGAAAATCACTTAAATGTCTTTCAAATGTCAAATAACCCCTGAAATTTTCCAAATTTTCACATGACTGTTGTATTAGTGCATGTAAATGTAGAAAAAAATTGAAGGCCGTAACAGGAAGCTATCTCCCATTCGTCATCAAACATGCATTCTTCCCTCTCGGAACCAAGGTCCTTCTAGTGAGTTGCTCCAGTTTGCGAGGGGGTGTGTCCAAACTTTCGTCAAACGAGCCAATTTTTTTACCACATCATCTTGGTGGCATGACATTACATCAAGCAAGGTTTCATGTTTTTCTGATCATTTTTTAATTTTTTTTGAATTAAAATGCCATGGCACTCCATGCATGTGTCCATGTCGTGAGACCAATATGTTTCAAAATTCCATCTAATATACTGCACATGGAATTAACTCGCACATAAGTACACAAATATGATTTTTCAAGCCATTATGGTTAGCCGTTGCATGTAGATGTAGTTCAAATTTGAATTACGCTCATTAAATGGCTAGAAAATCACTTAGATGTCTTTCAAAGGTCAAATGACCCCTAGAATTTTCCAAATTTTCACATGACAGTTGTAGTAGTGCACGTTAAACTTAGAAAAAAATTGAAGGCCGTAACATGAAGCTATCTCTTGTTCATCATCAAACATGCATTGTTCCCTCTCGGAACCACGAGCCTTCTAGTGAGTTGCTCCATTTTTGAGGGGTGTGTGTCCAAACTTTTGTCAAACATGCCAATTTTTTGCAACATCATCTTGGTGACATGACATTACATCAAGCAAGGTTTCATGTTTTTCTGATCATTTTTAAATTTTTTGGAATTAAAATGCCATGGCACTCCTTGCATGTGCCCATGCCGTGAGACCAATATGTTTGAAAATTACTTCTAATTTACTGCACATGAAATTAACTCAGACACAAGTACACAAATATGATTTTTCAAACCATTATGGTTAGCCGTTACATGTAGATGTAGTTCAAATTTGAATTACGGTCATTAAATGGCTAGAAAATCACTTAAATGTCTTTAAAAGGTCAAATGACCCCTTGAATTTTCTAGATTTTCACATGATAGTTGTAGTAGTGCATGTTAAACGTAGAAAAAAATTGAAGGCCATAAGAGGAAGCTATCTCACGTTCGTCATCAAACATGCATTGTTCCCTCTCGGAACCACGAGCCTTCTAGTGAGTTGCTCCGGTTTGTGAGGGGTGTGTGTCCAAACTTTTGTCAAATATGCCAATTATTTCGCCACATCATCTTGGTGACATGACATTACATCAAGCAAGGTTTCATGTTTTTGTGATCATTTTTTAATTTTTTGGAATTAAAATGCCATGGCACTCCATGCATGTGCCCATGCCGTGAGACCAATATGTTTGAAAATTACTTCTAATTTACTGCAGATGAAATTAACTCGCACACAAGTACACAAATATGATTTTTCAAACCATTATGGTTAGCCGTTGCATGTGGATGTAGTTCAAATTTTAATTACAGTCATTAAATGGCTAGAAAATCACTTAAATGTCTTTAAAAGGTCAAATGACCCTTGAAATTTTCCAAATTTTCACATGATAGTTATATTAGTGCACATTAAATGTAGAAAAAAATTGAAGGCCGTAAGAGGAAGCTATCTCCCGTTCATCATCAAATATGCATTGTTCCCTCTTAGAACCACGAGCCTTCTAGTAAGTTGCTCCGGTTTGTGAGGGGGATGTGTCCAAAATTTCGTCAAACAGGCCTTTTTTTACCACATCATCTTGGTGGCATGACATTACATCGACCAAGGTTTCGTGTTTTTCTGATCATTTTTTATTTTTTTGGAATTAAAATGCCATGGCACTCCATGCATGTGTCCATGTCGTGAGACCAATATGTTTGAAAGTTCCTTCTAATTTACTACACATGGAATTAGCTCTCACACAAGTATACAAATATGATTTTTCAAACCGTTATGGTTAGCCATTGCATGTACAAGTAGTTCAAATTTGAATTACTGTCATTAAATGGCTAGAAAATGACTTAAATGTCTTTAAAAGGTCAAATGACCCCTGAAATTTTCCAAATTTTCACATGAATGTTGTATTAGTGCATGTTAAATGTAGAAAATAATTTGAAGGCCATAAGAGGAAGTTATCTCCCGTTCGTCATCAAACATGCATTGTTCCCTCTCGAAACCACGAGCTTTCTAGTGAGTTGCTCCGGTTTGTAGGGTGGTGTGTCCAAATTTTCGTCACACGGGCCAATTTTTCTAGCACCTAATCTTGGTGGCATGACATTACATCAAGCAAGGTTTCATGTTCCTCTGATCATTTTTTAATTTTTTGGAATTAAAATGCCATGGCACTCCATGCATGTGTCCATGCCGTGAGACCAATATGTTTGAAAATTCCTTCTAATTTACTGCACATGGAATTAACTCGGTCATCAGTACACAAATATGATTTTTCAAATCGTTATGGTTAGCTGTTGCATGCAGATGTAGTTCAAATTTGAATTATGGTCATTTAATGGCTAGAAAATCACATAAATGTCTTTAAAGGTCAAATGACCCCTGAAATTTTCCATATTTTTACATGACAGTTGTATTAGTGCATGTTAAACGTAGAAAAAATTTAAAGGTCGTAAGGGGAAGCTATCTCCCGTTCGTCATCCAACATGCATTGTTCCCTCTCGGAACCACTAGCCTTCTAGTGAGTTGCTCCGGTTTGTGAGGGGGGTGTGTCCAAACTTTCCTCAAACATGCCAATTTTTTTACCACATCATCTTGGTGGCATGACATTACATCAAGGAAGGTTTCATGATTTTTTGATCATTTTTTAATTTTTTTGGAATTAAAATGCCATGGCACTCCATGCATACATATGCATGTGTCCATGTCGTGAGACCAATATGTTTGAAAATTTCTTCTAATTTACTGCACATGGAATTAACCCACACACAAGTACACAAATATGATTTTTCAAACTGTTATGGTTAGCCGTTGCATGCAGATGTAGTTCAAATTTGAATTGCGGTCATTAAATGGCTAGAAAATCACTTAAATGTCTTCAAAAGGTCAAATGACCCCTGAAATTTTGCAAATTTTCACATGACAGTTGTATTAGTGCACGTTACATGTAGAAAAGAATTGAAGGCCGTAAGAGGAAGCCATCTCCTGTTCGTCATCAAACATGCATTGTTCCCTCTCGAAACCATGAGCCTTCTAGTTAGTTGCTCCGGTTTATGAGGGGTGTGTGTTCAGACTTTCGTCAAACATGCCAAAAAATTTACCACATCATCTTGGTGGCATGACATTACATCAACCAAGGTTTCATGTGTTTCCAATATATTTTTAATATTTTGTAATTTAAATGCCATGGCACTCCATGCTTAATTGTGTCATAGCCGTTAGACCAATATGTTTGAAAATTCCTTCAAATTTACTGCACATGGAATTAAATCGCACATAAGTACACAAATATGGTTTTTCAAACTATTATGGTTAGCCGTTGCATGTACATCTACTTCTAGTTTGAATTACGGTCATTAAATGGCAAGAAAATCACTTAAATGTCTTAAAAAGTCAAATGACCCCTGAAATTTTCCAAAATTTGACATGACATTTGTATTAGTACTACAAATTTTCTCGTACATTTAAAACACCATCCATTGCCATTTTACTCCAAATTTGTCTTTCACAGCTAATAAAAAATATCTACAACATCACACGTAGTTGTTTTGTAGGAACTGTTTGTGATGAAAATTCTGGATCTATTTAAGTCTTCCTCTTTAAGCTTTGCCGGCTCGTCTGCTCCCGTGCCGGCAACCCTCGAATCCATGAATCCTGATCCCCATTCCCGCACCCACTTCTTGCAAAGATGACGTCGTGGAAACGCTTCGTGAAGGTCCGTACGATGGCCGCGTCCCCCCAGCGTCACCACCTACACCGAGAGTGCTGCCGCATCCGCATTGAGCACGGCCACGTCCGCCGAGAGGGCGTCTGCGGCAGCCGACAAGGTAGTTGCAGCAGCCGAGACGGCTGTAGCTGCTGTTGTGATGGCGGCTGCAAACGCCAAGAGCGCTTGAGCTGACGTCCATGCCGCCGATGTCGCCCTGGCCTGGGTCGAGGCCATCCATGCTAAGATCGAGGATGGACATGCCAAGATATTCCAGGCCACCTCGGAATCCAGCATGCAACCCATGTCCGAAAAGGCGAGGTGGACATGGAGCACCTGCTTCCTCATGAGGTCGTCGAGTGGGAGCTGGAGATGCAGGAGGCGGTGGAGATTGAGGAGCGCCGGGAGGAGGAGTTACGCGTGGCTGAGGTCGAGGTAGAGTAGAGTCTGTCCGTTGAGGAATCGATGGTGGAGTACCAAGGCAAGCTCTCGAGCAGCCACTACTACAAGTACTACAACCTTGAGGGCCGCGCCGAGGATGATGACGATGACAAGGACGCAGTCGACTTCAGCAGGGGGCCGCGGAGTCCACCAATGGCGGCATGTCGCCACGACAAGTCATCGACGTGTCATCTCACAACGGCGATGCATAGGCTGGTGCGGCGGGGGATTTGTTAAAATTATGCATACTTGGGCTTTGTTTTTAATGTTGGTCTTTTGTTAGAGCAATGTTTAGGTCAACTGGCTCTGTTTAATTACTAAAATTGCTCAATTCAGTAAGTGTGGTCTGTCTAATGTATGCTATTTTGTGTGCCCAAATTAGCAGGCGATGTTAAATTATGCAATGACGTACCCGGGGAAATTTCCACCAAAATTTGAATTATCAAACTCATCCCATGCACGTAAAGCAGAAGAATCATTTGCGATGCACACAATCGTTCAAAGTGAATGGTCTGGTGGCACCATGCGTAAAGTTCCCCTCCACATTTCCAAAATTTTGTCCTACCGCCCCATTCCCCCTTCCGTACCCCCTTTTCTCCCTGACCACAAGTCATATTTCCCATGTTTCCTCCTTCCTTCCTAAGCTATAGCCGCTTCCTCGCTCTCGCCGTCTCGCATCCTACCGTCGGGGTCGCCATAGCCTTCTTCAAAGACCTCTCCAGCGGTTCCTCCGATGATGACGACTCCTTCATCACCCGGGTATGCCTCTCTTCTCTCTCGGGCTATGACTTGGAATGAAGGATTTTTACCCAGCGGACGATTTGAGTCATTTCTTCCTCTTGTAGCTCCCTAGGACCATCAGTGGCAACGAATGGAGCGGGGTGGCTAAAGATCTATCTACTCGTTGTCACCATCAATCTCCATGCATGAAGCTAGTTGCGTTTGAATCTGTGGATAGTGGGTGGAAGTTTCTGGCATGTGCAGAGAAGGTTAGACCCTCTTTTGTTGTTACAAATCATTTGTTAGATGTGATTCAGACACTGTCACGGTCCCAACCTATTCACACCACACCTTCAACCAAACGCATCCTAAGACAGTGTCATAGTTTGTACCTAGTATCTAAAATTGTTACCATCTCATCAGTGGTGCCATTATAAAATTATTTGGCACTACTTCAAAAGTTTGTGCAGCCAACTTTGGTCCACACATCCGAGAAGCCAAGCAGTAAAATACTAAATCTTTATGGCGTGAAGGAACTAGGCATCGGAGCAATTAGGTGCTCTGGAATCTGGGTCCCAGATTTTTTTCTGCTGCATCGGCTCACCAGTGCAGGGCACCGGTGCGAGATGTAGCAACAGTTGTCTTTACACCAGTTTTGGCATACATAGTGGACAGCCTTAGTGCTATTAGTTCTATGTTACTAAATTTGTGCATGTACACACCTGTTAGTATCAATTTGTTGTCATCCAAACACTGTCGCTATGTTGTTGCAGTTATATTTACCTTCCTCATAAAATGTTCAATTTGTTATTTATTGTACATGAGTAAGAACATGTAGCGTTGTTGTAGTTAATTATAGCTTCTGATGTTTTAGAATTTGGTTATTGTCTCAGTAGCAATTAATTCATTTGCACATTGATCTTTTTGAGAAGATATGTCATAATTAACATGTTTCTTCAGTTTTTCAAAATAAGCATTGGTGATTTTCTATGTTGCTATAAACTCATTTCCCCTACAATTGTTACTGATCTAGTTTTTAATATTATAGGATGAACGGAAGTGTTCTTATTTGGAGTGGGTTGATCAAGAGTGGACACATTCTTTGAAGATGTGCCTAGCAAAGCTCTGGAGCATGTATGAGGAAGAGAATAGAGGTAGGCTTAGAGAAAGTGTTGTCAACGCTGAAGAATATTTGAAGATGGGGGATAAAAAGAGGAAGGTAGAGAATGAGCTCAGATTTTTTTTAAATCGGACTTTGCTAAGATGGTGTTGGCGAAGGAGGAGGCACTTTCCCAGTTGGCCAATGCAAAACAGGTTCTTACTGAACTAAAAGCAGAGGTGGATAAGACGAGCCTAGATGATCTCGATTAGGGAAATGAATATATTGTTCTAATATTGTTCTTATGAAGTTGAACTAGCTATATGTTGTATTGTGCTATTTTCAGGTAGCTATCGTACTGTGATGTTAAAATATATTTATGTGCCTGATATGAAATTGACAAACAGCTGTTCGATATGAAATGTGAATTTGCGTAATACTAGAATTATTAATTGTAAACTAATAAACCTGCTAAATGTGTCATGGAACTTTGCAAACGGTTCTAGCAGTAAAAGTGCTTGTGATGGATAGCCCAATGCCACACAGTTTTCTTCATCAAATCATGTGTGATGTAGTTGATAAAAGCAAACGGTTAACCAAGGTAGAGCATGTGTGATAGTTACACCTATCACACATGAGCCTATAAATAAACCTCTGTGGGATGTACACATGAACGGAAATGTTTTCCCTGGATTGACTGTGTGGGATGTACATAAGAACAGAAACGTATTCCTTGGATTGACTGTGTGTGATATACATACGAATAGGGATGTTTTTCTGGGATTCACCATGTGGGATGTACATACGAAAGGAAATGATTGGGTTTCGATGCCTCGCCTGATCGCACACGAGCTCATTTTGCCCCAGCCTGTGTCCCAGGAGGGCCTATCCCCAACGGTTTCTGGGTCGTGTGGGAAGGAACCCCTATCACCCACACTCACTTGGCGACAGTTCCAAATGTCGTCGTGGAAAGGGGTTGACAACTGTTCGTATAGCACCGACGCGTACCAGTGAGTCATCACCTTCTCAAACAAGCACCAGTCCTGGGAGCACTATTGTCATCCTCATGCATTGTGTATAGTTAATGTTGAATGCATCATGAATGGATCTCTTCTACCATGAATTACAATGTTTAGTCATTGCTTGAACTTTGGAGGTGCTCTGCATTTATGTTTTGCAGTCTAGAAAGGGCTAGCAAGATACCTTTAGTGTCATGTTATATCATGATTGTTTTGACAAAGTGTTGGCATTTGATATATTTTATTATTGCTCGCTAGTTGATTATGCCATTGATATGAGTGAATATAATTTCTAAGAATTATTGCTTGCATAGTTAATTATGATCTTTGCTGAGAACCTAGGTGTTGTTTAAGCATATATATGTAAACAAGAACAAAAGAGTTCGCAAAAGTTTTTCTTTATCACTTTCAGTTTGTCAACTGAATTGCTTGTCAGCCTGGGGGAGTTGATACCTCTCCATTGTATCTACTTTTCCTAATGCTTTTGATCTTGTTTTGGACTCTAATTTGCATGATTTGAATGAAACTAACCCGGACTGACGCTGTTTTCAGCAGAACTGCCATGGTGTTGTTTTTGTGTAGAAATAAAAGTTCTCGTCATTTGACGAAACTTTTGGAGAATTATTTTGGAATATATAATAATTTCTGGAACCAAGTCCCACTAGAGGTGGGGCTCTAGCTGCCCACTAGGCACCAGGGCGCGCCACCCCTCTCTCACGCCCTGGTAGGTAGTGGGGCCCACGAGGCTCCGGAGCCTAATTCCAACTCTATAAAATCCTATTTTTGGAGAGGAAAAATAGGAGAGGAAGTTTCATTGCGTTTTACTATACGGAGCCGCTGCCACCTCTTGTTCTTCATCGGGAGGCCAGATCTGGAGCCCGTTCGGGGCTCTGGAGAGGGGGATCTTCGCTCTTCATCATCATCAACCATCCTCCGTCACCAATTTCATGATGCTCACCGTCGGGAGTGACTAATTCCTTCAAATGCTTGCTGGACGGTGGTGGGTTGGATGAGATTCATCATGTAATCGAGTTAGTTTAGTTAGGGCTTGATCCCTAGTATCCACGATGTTCTGAGATTGATCTTGCTATGACTTTGCTATGCTTAATGCTTGTCAATAGGGCCCGAGTGCCATGATTTCAGATCTGAACCATTTATGTTTTCACCATTATATCTATGTACGTGATCTGGTCTTGCAAGTTATATGCACCTGCTACGTGTTATGATCCGCATACCCCAAGGTGACAATAATTGGGATTCTTTCTGGTGATTACATAGTTTGAGGAGTTCATGTATTCACTACGTGTTAATGCTTTATTTCGGTTCTCTATTAAAAGGAGGCCTTAATATCCCTTAGTTTCCTAATGGACCCCACTGCCACGGGAGGGTAGGACAAAAGATGTCATGCAAGTTCTTTTCCATAAGCACGTATGACTATTTAGGGAATACATGCCTACATTATATTTATGAACCAGAGCTAGTTCTGTGTCACCCTAGGTTATGACTATTACATGATGAATACTATCCAACGTTATCGTCGATCCAATGCCTACGAGCTTTTCCCATATTGTTCTTGCTAAGTTACTATTGTTGCTGCTGCTGTTTCACCTACTACAAAACTACCGCTACTACTTGTCATCGGTGGACACGATCACCGATGGGGCCATGAGCCCCTTTTGTGGTTCGGCAAGGGGGAGATCGCATTGCACAAAGAGGCGGAAGCCATGAGGCAGCGCGGCGGCGATGACACGGGTGATTCTTACCCAGGTTCGGGCCGCCGTGAGGCATAAAACCCTACTGCTGCTTTGGTGGATCTAGTGGAGGAACACAACAGCACGCAACGCTCAAACCCGGCAAGGTCGCCTCGGGGGAGCAGCTACGCGCGTACAAGTGTGACGGGTCTGAATCCCTCTCTAGGTTGCCTTGGGCCTCCTTTTATAGCTCAAGGGGTATCCACAGTGGCAAAACAGTCTTTACCTAATGATTAGATAGCTAACAATGCTATCATACCTAACTCTGGCAGTTAGGACAAAGTGCATTAAATGCACTGCTAGGTGTCATGTGGAGGGTGAAGCCCGGCAAGCCTGTTGTGCCACTTAATCATCCTCTTCTTATCAGTTCGACACGCCTCTGGATGGGTGTCAAATGGGTGTGATATGCCTTCCAACGGGCTGCCACATGCTTAGTGGAAGCCACTTAATCATATGGAGGCTCGACACCACACTGATAAGTGATTTTCATTGCTGTGAGGCGGAGCGGTGGAGCCTTGGCAGGGGTTCCTGCCCTTGGCGGTCTCGGCAAGCCTACCGGGGCAACCTTGGACTTGGCCTTAGGGCGGCCTCGACCTGGCCGGGCTCTCCTTCCCGGCAAGGGAGGCCTTCCCAAGGCGACACCTTGCTGTCTTGTGTGTTAACTTAGTCTTCTTGATCCGCTTCTTGATCTCACAAAGAGCGATTCCTTTAGCTTGGCCTTCCTTTATATGCTTGTGATCAGACATACGATGCCAGCACGCCTGTGTATAGGTCTGGTCAACAAGTGCACATGTTTGTTGCACCGATAAGAGCCCCCGGGCCTGGCCCATACCTGTCGCCAGGCATCGTTGGGGTAGGCCCCAACAAATACACATGTGGACACTTCGGCCAAACCACAATGGGATCCATGTCTTTCTTGATATCTTCTTTGCTTCTTCATTAACCTGTGATTGAATCAGTTTCCGGTTTTTCCGTGTGTCATATAGAACGACGTGGGGTAATCCACGTAAGCGCCTGTGGGCCGCCCACACCCCACGTTCATGGGGAGGTAACTGCCATTTTACTCACCCCACTACCTCGGCTATTTCTGCCACGTACGCTGCATGCAATGCGCAAGGTTGGTGGTGGGCACATAGGGTACGGGAATGAGTGCCATATTAGAAACCCAACACCGTGGATAGGCATGGGTGGGCGATCATTGATTCTGGATGCTGCCGGTGACACACAGGGGCTATATTGGCGGAGCGGGGCGGTTGCCCCCTAGGTGGTGAGGAGCTAGCTCCGGGCCCTGCTCCCCTATAAAAGGAGGCGTAGGCGAGGGGCTCACGCACCCACACATCTCCTCCTTCTTTTTCTTACATTTTGCTTCTGCTATGGTGAGGGGAAGAGGACGTGGTCGAGCTCCAGCGGTGGCGACAAGGGTCTCTTCCAGGCAGCTCCTTCCTCCCCTAGCTAGGGATGCGGGGGTGGAGTCCAGCGCATAAGGCGGCGCCACAGGATGTGGGCGTGGCCGGCGTGGCGCTCGGGGCCGAGGAGGGCATGGTGGCGCCCTGGTTGCTCCTCCCATGGTCGCCCTTGCTCTGATGGAGGGCCACGTCGAGGACCAGCTGAGGGGTTGTTGTAATGGCAGCATGTGGGCGGACGTGGAGTTCCCCGCACCTCATGTCATGCTTCTCCGGCGTGGCTAGAAAACCTTTGCTCGTGCCCATAGCTTGGCGGTGGGGCACAAGCTCCATTTCAAGTTAATGGAGGCCAACCTGCTCTCCATCAAGGTCATTGGGCGTTCAGGTGCTCGCTTAGGGTGTTGCGCAGAGAGCTTGACCGACAATGAAAGCTCCTCCTCGAGCGACAGCGATGAAGAGGACAGTGACGGCGATGACGACGGCGCCGAGCGGGAGGACGGCGGCTCGGACTCCAGCTGAGCACCGGCCACACCGTCACCGTCAGCAAAGCGTCGGCAGCACCATCATATGCACCTGGTCTTCTCCCGGGCAGAGCGATTTGCCGGGGGATTGGGTGTGGATGTCTCTACCTCCTCCAGCTGGACCCCGGCAGGCTTCCTCGTGGACTCCGGCTTCGTCTTCCCTGCCGGTGGCCCTCCTGCCACATTCCTCTGGTGCTGGCGGTGGTCACTAGGGCATCGCCTGGCCGCTCCCTCCGTCCATCGCCTTCGTCCACGCCCTCCCGATCTTGTTAGGCTGCGTCCCGCGGGCCCTGACGGGGTCAGGCTGGGCTTCTGCCCAGGCACTCCTTTTGCCCTCTTCACCTCCCAATGTAGGTCCTAGGAGGAGAGGGACAACAAAGGCATTACGGGGCACTTATCCTTTTTCAATTCAAAAGATGTAGGCACCCGCAAAACTTTAGTCTTAATTGTGTAATCTTCCCATCCATATTTGTATTCCGTATGGTTTGTACTAATTTACCCACGTATTAATGAAGAAGATATGCTTGTCGGGCACTTGTGCATGTGTCGTGTACACGTAGAGGAACAACTCCTCTATACTTCCAAGTAAACAAGTTTTTCCAGCAAGACATCTTGTCGGCTCTCTCTGTTGCTGCCGTAGAAGGGCTTAGCCTAGCGGGTCAAGAGCGTGGGAGAGAATCGACCCCTTGTCAACCCTTCTTTCCAAATGCCACTACGACCAGCCTGACCAAAGCAATCTTCAAATCGAAGGATGGGAGCACAAATGTTTGAGGGCAACAAGGTTTTCTTACGCACAAGTTTTTCATACAGAGATACACTATAAATGGCTAGGCAAACTTATCTGTATTGTGTTGCCGGGGTCGATATGCAAGCTTGTTCTCACTTCTCCTTCTTGGGATTTTATCCATGGCAGGGGGGCCTGTAGTTAGTTCAGGGGGGAAATAGCAGCATATGACTCCTCATCTATATGAGCTAATGACTATGGCAAAGTCTTACATAAAAACATGCATGCAGGTTTTTAGGCGCCAACGCTTCATTTTATTATCTTTGCATAGGGTCTGCGCCTGGCTTTGTACAAAGGGTTACATGCACATCGGCAAGGCTTGTACAAAAGGTGATTGCCGGGGCTAGGCCCGACAACCGTGCCTTACAGGTAGAACTTGCGAAGATGCTCAATATTCCATGATTTTTGCACCTTAATGTCATCTTCAGTCTCCAGATGGACTGCGCCAGGTCTGGTGACTTGTACTACCCGGTAAGGGCCTTCCCACTTCGGCGTCAAATTGTTGGAACCCTTGGCGGATTGAATACGCCTAAGGATAAGGTCGCCTTCCTCAAGGCTCCGGGCATGGATCCTGTGGCTATGATAACGGCGCAAGGCTTGCTGGTAGCGTGTAGCACGCACAGCGCCCCGGAGATGATCTTCCTCGAGGAGCACGACATCGTCATGCTGGAGATAATCTTGCTCTACCTCATCGTAGGCAAGTACTCGAGGTGACCTGTATATGAGTTCCGTGGGGAGCACTACTTCTACCCCGTACACCAGGGAGAATGGAGTCTAGCCGATGGCTCGATTCGGTGTCGTATGGAGGGACCAAAGAACCACCGGAAAGATCGTCGATCTAGCGTATGTCGCACCTCTGCAACTTATCAAAAGTTCTCATCTTGAGTCTGCGCAGCACTTCAGCATTCATCCTTTCAGCTTGCCATTGCTCCAGAGATGAGCAACAAAGGCAAAGGAGACCTTGCTCCCAAGGTTTTGGACGTACTGCATGAAGGCGCGGCTTGTGAATTGGGTTCCTTTATTAGTGATCACTCTGGCGGGTGCTCCAAAATGGCACACCAATCCTTTTAAGAACTTGATAGCTAACTATGCGGTCACCTTTCTCACTGGCTCCACTTCCGGCCACTTCGTAAACTTGTCAATTACAACGAACAAGAATTCAAAGCCCCCTATAGCACGGGGGAAGGGGCCAAAAATATTGAGCCCCTAGACCGAAAATGGTCAGGATAAAGGGATCATCTGGAGAGCTGAGTTGGTTGATGGATGTTCTTGGAGTGGAACTGGCAGGCTTCACACTTGGTGACTAGCTCAATCGCATCTTGGAGGGTCGTGGGCCAATAGAAAACCTATTGGAAAGCTTTCCCAACCAGGGCCCTTGATCCAATGTGAGAACCGCACGCACCCTTGTGTATATCTGCTAACAATTCCAGTCCATCTTCCCGGCAGATGCGCTTCAGTTTCACCCCATTTGGCCTTCTTCTGTAAAGAGTGTGATCGATAAACTGATACATACTAGACCGTCGGGCTACTCTTTCAGCTTCTTCTTGCTCTTCGGGAAGTTCTCCTATTTGAAGGTAGTGGACTATGTGCTGCACCCAAGTCGGAGCCTGTGGCTCGACAACAAGGACCAAAGGCACCTCCTCGTTCGTGGGAGCGCTCGCCTCGACCGCAAGAACCAGTGGTTCCGCGAGAGGGTGCTGCTCACCAACCGAAGTGGAGTTGTTCCCAGCAACATCTCTACCAACAACTTTGGGAAGCCCTGTCGGGAGATACTTATTGGAGTCCAACTTTTTCCTCTTTCTGGCTATCATTGAAGGGGATACTTATGGATGATTTAGGTCGAGGACAAAAGTCCCTGGTTCCACAGGGAGCTTTTACGCCGCACACTTTGACAGGTGATCGGCGATGTTGTTTTCCGCACGTGGCACATGCTCTGCTTGTAACCCATCAAAGTTTTCTTCCAACTTTCTCACTTCATCTACATATGCATCCATCAATAGACTCCGGTAATCCTTAAACTTGCCTCACCGCAAGCTATGAGTCTCCATGGATGATCAGCTTCTTGATTCCCAACTCTATCGCAATTCTGAGCCCGGCAAGGAGCCCTTCATACTCAGCAGTGTTGTTGGTGGCCTTCTCCCAGGGAAAGTACATTTGAACCACGTACTTGAGATGCTCTACGGTGGGTGCAACAAGAAGCACGCTAGCTCCAGCACCCTGCAACGAGAAAGCACCATCAAAGTACATGATCCATTCTTGAGGCGCCTCCTTGCTAGGGATAACTGTCTCTGGTATTTATTCATCTGGAGTGGGAGTCCATTCTGCAATGAGCTCCACCAATGCTCTACTATGGATAGTTGAGGTACTTTCGTACTTCAGGACAAAGCTTGACAACTCTAGTGCCCATTCAACTATCCTGCAGATGGCTTCGAGATTCCTCAGTATGCGCTACAGTGGGAAACGGGTGACAATCGTGATCTCATGGGCTTGGAAGTAGTGACGCAATTTCCTCGAGGCCATGATAAGGCTGAAGATTAGCTTTTGCACTCCAGAGTACCTTGACCAAGCCCCTACAACAGGGAGCTGACAAAGTACACTCGTCGTTGCACCACTTTTTTCTTTGCTACGATTTCGGGACTGCCTTTGCTAACCTACTCTGTTTCTCTTTGATCTGTGTCTGATCCTGCCATGACAGGTTCAGTTTCTTCTCCGAAGGGGACAGTTGTTGCGGTTGCCTCCTCATCCACCTCTCGTTGTATCACCAGTGCTGCACTAACCACTTGATTCGTGGCTGCCAAAAATAACAGCAACAGCTCTTGCGGTCTAGGAGCGACTAAGGTGGGAGCAGAGGAAAGGTATGTCTTTAGGTCCTGTGGCGCTACTTTTGCTTCCGGGGTCCACTTCATCGAACTTGCCTTCTTTAAAATTTTGAAGAAAGGCAAGGCACGCTCGGCAGACTTGGAAATGAACCTGCTCAGTGCGGCAACGCATCCGGTCAAACGCCTCACATCTCTGACAGTCTTGGGTGCCTGGATTTGTTCGATTGCCCTAATCTTGTCTGGGTTGGCCTCTATCCCCCGCTCAGACACAAAGAAACCAAGGAGCTTGCCAAAGGGAACACCAAACACGCATTTCTCAGGGTTTAGTTTCAAACTGATCTTGCGCAAGTTTGCAAAGGTCTCTTACAAATCTTGAATGAGTGTTGATCTGTCCTTGGTCTTGACCACTATATCATCCATGTAGGCTTCTACATTTCTGTGTAGCTGAGGTTCAAAACCAATTTACACTGCTCTTGCAAAGGTGGACCCAGCGCTCTTTAACCCGAAAGGCATGCGTACGAAGTAGTACGTGCCACATGGAGTTATGAATGTGGTTTTCTCTTCGTCTTCCTTGGACATGGATATCTGATGGTACCCGGAGTATGCATCCAAAAAGAAAAGCAGATCGCACCTGAAAGTTGAGTCTACAATCTGATCGATGCATGGCAGGGGGAAAGGGTCCTTCCGTCAGGCCTTATTCAGGTCTGTGAAGTCAATGCAAAGCCTCCATTTCCCATTTGCCTTGCGCACTACCACCGGGTTTGATAAACCTGTTGGATGCAGCACTCTCTGACCAAACCAGTTGCTTAAAGTTTTTTAATTTCCTCGGCAATGAATTGTTGCCGCTCCAAAGCTTGCTTTCTGACCTTATGCTTGACGGGCCGAGCATGAGGACAAACAGCAAGGTGGTGCTCGATTACCTTCCTAGGAACGCCGGGGATGTCTGATGGTTGCCAAGTAAACACATCGACATTCGCCCGCAGGAAGGCAATGAGCGCGCTTTCCTATTTGTCATCAAGGGTGGCGCTGGTGGTGAACGTACCGTTAGCGCCATCCTACCTTGTCGGGACCTTCTTCAAAGCAGGTGAAGCAACCTTGGATTTCTTGCTAGTGGAACTCTCCGGCAGGTCATCGATGGGCGCAGCGCACTCCGAAGAGGCGCACTTCCCGGAGGCCTTGCCGGCATCTCTGCTAGCCTTCTTTCCTTCCTTTGTCTCTTTGGCAGGAGTTGTGGCTTCTGCAGCCTCAGCTACCCCCGCATCTCGATACATCTGATCCACACATATGATTGCATCCTTCTTGTCTGACGGGATGGAAATTACACCCATCGGCCCTGGCATCTTCAAACTGTTGTAGGCATAGTGGAATGCTGCCATGAATTTTGCCAGAGCTGGATGACCAATAATCCCATTGTACGGCAAGGGAAGTTCAACAACGTCAAACACAACCTTCTTGGTCTGATATTTTAGTTCCCCCGCGAAATCTTACCAGCAACATAATCTTTCCTTTAGGCCGGCTCCTGCCAGGATTGATTCCTTGGAACGTGCCAGTAAACTTGAGCTCCTCATCAGGGATCTGTAGCTTGCTGACCACCTTGGGAGAGATCAGATTCAACCCAGCCCTGCCCGTCAATATCCACGTATTGAAAAGGATATGGGGTGTTGCTTAATGGGTTACTTGCTCAAAATGCTTAGTGATCTGCTCCAAAACCCTCAACCACTTTCTCATATCCACATATGTCCCAAACCAAAAGTCAAACTCGGCCCCACCAAAACTTTCTATCCAGCACCATCGAGTTCAATTGACATAGCCACTGCTACAAAACTCTAGTATTTTCGGTCTCACCGATAGGGATTTGGTCTCACCGAGATGGGATTGCAAACTCTCTGTTTCCCTTCATAACGGTTCGGTCCAACTGAAATGAGCGATCGGTCCAACCGAGTTCGCGATGCAAACTCTCTGTTTCCCCTTCGTAATGTTTCGGTCTCACCGAGATGAGCAAATCGGTCCCACCGAGTTTGCCTGACCAACTATCTGGTTAGCTTATTACCAAAGTCGGTCTCACCGAGTTTGTGTAATCGGTCTCACCGAGATTACGTTATGCCCTAACCCTAGTGAAATCGGTCTCACCGAGTTGACATGTCGGTCCCACCGAAAATCCTAACATTCACATTTTGAACTAAATCGGTCCAACCGAGTTTCGTTATTTGGTCCCACCGAGTTTGGTGATTTGTGTGTAATGGTTAGATTTTGTGTGGAGGTTATAAATACCCCTCCACCCACTCTTCATTCGGTGAGAGAGCCATCAGAATATGCCTACACTTCCATCATACATTTTCTTAGAGAGAACCACCTACTCATGTGTTGAGATCAAGATATTCCATTCCAACCATATGAATCTTGATCTCTAGCCTTCTCCAAGTTGCTTTCCACTCAAATCATCTTTCCACCAAATCCAAATCAGTGAGAGAGAGTTGAGTGTTGGGGAGACTATCATTTGAAGTACAAGAGCAAGGAGTTCATCATCAACACATCGTCTGTTACCTTTTGGAGAGTGGTGTCTCCTAGATTGGTTAGGTGTCACTTGGGAGCCTCCGTCAAGATTGTGGAGTTGAACCAAGGAGTTTGTACGGGCAAGGAGATAGCCTACTTCGTGAAGATCTACCCTAGTGAGGCAAGTCCTTCGTGGGCGATGGCCATGGTGGGATAGACAAGGTTGCTTCTTCGTGGACCCTTCGTGGGTGGAGCCCTCCGTGGACTCGCGCAACCGTTACCCTTCGTGGGTTGAAGTCTCCATCAACGTGGATGTACGATAGCACCATCTATGGGAATCACGCCAAAAATCTCCGTGTCTACATTGCGTTCGCTCCCTCCAAACTCCTCCCTTTACCTTCATGTGCAATGTTTTACATTCCGCTGCTATACTCTTAGACTTGCATGTGTAGGTTGTTTGCTTGACTAGTGGTAAGTTGCTAAAATCTGTCAAGACTTAAAATTGGGAAAAGGCTAGATTTTTATTTGTTCAAGTAGTCTAGTCACTCCCCCCCCCTCTAGACATACTTTCGATCCTACATCAGAGCTCTCAATGGCCAATACTGACTTATCTTTGCGCTTTTTGTTGCGCCTCCGGCTTCTCCTCTACAGGTTAGCGGCCTCTTCATTGTCATCTGAGTCAACCTCGATGCCATCCTCCTCCCCTGGGAGTCGCCTTCCTTCCGCAGCTCGATCACACTTGTCCGCCAAGGCGTACAACTCATTGACGGTCTTGGACAGCCGGACGCTCATTTTGGAATGTATCCTTCTGTTGCGCATGTTTGAATGGAACGCGGCAATCACAGCTGCTCGATGTATCTCTGGAATGTTGTGGTGCACTCAACTGAACCTCTGCATATACTTCCGCAAGTGATGCGGCTTGAAGCTTGAACTACGTCGGTATTTCCCCAAAGAGGAAGGGATGATGCAGCACAGCTACGGTAGGTATTTCCCTCAGTGATGAGATCAAGGTTATCGAACCAGTAGGTGAACCACGCAACACTCTATAAACGGTACCTGCACGCAAAGAACAAATACTTGCAACCTGTCGTAAAAGAGGGGTTGTCAATCCCCCCTGGGTAAAATGATAGATAAAACTGTAGTAGATTGGATAAATAGACCGCGAGTACAGCAAGGTATTTTTGGGTTTTGGGGTTAATAGACCTGAAAGTAAAAGCGAATAAAAATAGATCTCGAAAGCAAATATGACTAGTAGAATGCCTGTGCGTTGCTACAGGCTATAATGCATATAAATGAATCAAACACATGAGTAAGGTCGCCTCTAAGGTCGAAACTCATTTCTCCCTCACACGTCCGAACTATCCGCCAATGATGCACACCTCTCCTTCGCCATGGTGCCCTCTCTTCTTCGCTAATTTCTTAAAATAATACATTTTTTTATTAATTTACAGAAATAATACATGGTTTAGATATATTTCACAAATAATACGGCGTCATCTTCGGGCAAGACGACTGGAACTAATTGTCTTACTGGTAGATGATTAGTGTCCAGTGGTCCTCCCTGAAGATGACTGGGCAGTCGGCTGAACAAGGGCTTCCAGTCGTCATCCTCCCTGAAGATGATTAGCTCCAGTCATCCTCCCTGAAGATGATTGGAACATAACCATGTTCCCGGCAGACATATTTATATTCATTTGCATTGTTAATCAAATTACTTTTGAGGAGAGACTACTAGAGATAATTAAGATACAAGTACATCGGAATTAAGATACAACATACAAACTACATGAAGACATCATCGTCATCCTCTGTCGATGCAGCACTGTTGCCCTTCGACGATGAGGCACTCTTGCCCTTCAACGATGAGTCACTCTTGCCCAACAACGATGCGGATGTCTTGGCCTTGCTGCTCGGCATGAAGATGTCGTCTTCGTCTTCACTTTCGTCAATCCATAAATAAGTATGCTATGTTGCAGTCCTTAGGAAAGTTGCACTCTTATGATGTTGCTTCTTCCACCTTAGATACAACCTAAGAAGTTCTTTCCGTATCTCCTCAAAGGTCCTTGCAGACCACCCGCACTTACTTAGTTGTCGAGAAGAGAAATATGGCGGGAAAGAAGATGGCGGGAATAGGAGGGTTGGCGGGAAAGAAATTGGCGGGAACAGAAGGGTTGGCGGGAAAGGCAAGTTTGGCGGAAAAGGGTTCCCGGGAACACGGCTATGTTCCAATCATTTTCAGGGAGGATGACTGAAGCTAATCATCTTCAAGGAGGATGACTAGAAGCCCTTGTTTAGCCAACTGCTCAGTCATCTTCAGGGAGGACGATTGGACACTAACGATTAGTTTCAGTCGTCTTGCCCGAAGATGACGCCGTATTATTTGTGAAATATATCCAAACCGTGTATTATTTTTGTAAATTAATTAAAAAAAATTAGCCTCTTCTTCACACCATACTTCCCCATTAACCACCAAGGAGGAATCCCCCGCCAACTGTCCCGCTCTCCATCTTGATCCCCTCCGCCGTGTTCGTGCTAATTCGTCGCAACCATCAAGGGGGTGAGACATGCGCCGCTCATGATGCCGAGCGAGCCAAGAAGGCAGACCCAAACAAGACGCACTCCAGGTTTGTCACTACAAATCAATATGGGCAGAAACTTATACAACAAGTGTGATTTGGTAAAAATCAAACACCGCACATAAAGAAAATGCTTACAGAATAAATCACTCCGGCATATACACCACCTTCACTTAGAGTTGTAGCCATTCCATACTATGATGACAACATGTGCAGCGTCTCCATACTACATGTGCAGCATCTCCATACGATGATGATTCTGAACCTCCCTCCTTGAACACCTTCACACGGTTGGGGACGTCCACGAGGAGATAGAGAACAATATTATTGCACCCTCAACGGATAGAGTAATAACCATATCCAGTACACACAAAGTTTGGTTTATATTAAGAAGAAAATGATGAGAATATTGGATGGTAAGAAAATGATTAGCGTAAACTCCAAGTAATCTGCTAGTGTGGGGGCCAAAAGGAAATCTTACAAAATATCATAAAAAGAGACACACATGTCCGAGAAGCAACTCAACAATAACATGTGCAGTTCCACATATCTAGTTGACGGTGTCAACTTCTTTCCCCGAAATATCAGCAAATTGATGTACTAAACTAAAGTTTTGCAACAAGCTTATATACTACATAAAAGTGCAATTACTTGATCAGTTAAGCAACAACCTCGACTTTATTTTTGAATTTATGAAGGTTCAAAAGTGTCAGTATGTTTTTGCCAGTTCATCTGCTATATGATTAGAATGCTCATGACATTATCGCACTGTTAAAACGGCCTGCCACTATCGCCGACAAGATAACAAAAACAAATTGTTGCGGTACATGTGTCTTCCCATCCTCTTCAACTCTTAATGAATAAGGTAGTCAGAATTTTCTTCAGCACAGGACTAAGTCAAAGTCTACCGAGAGAATTCGGTTGCTGCCTATTACCTTCTGAAAATTATAGTCGGCAAACAAGCATAGGCTGTACAACAAAATATACATGCAGAAATGCGGGCTCTTGGAGCCATGTGCTAGTCAAACAACGGAAAGAGTTTATCTTAAAAATTGCCGAAGAGCTTCAACACATATATACATGCAAGTAGCCACAGAAGGATCATCTTTTACATGTACACAACACAGCCTAGCTATTCAAACAAAGAGACTGTAGCTTGCTCAATAGCTAACTCATTCAACGCAGGAAGAGTATCGTTCAACGCAGGAAGAGTATGGAACCTTAACTGCAGTTGTTTATGAGAAATATAATATGCTCTTACATATGTAACTTTAGAATATCATTCATTAATAAAATTTAGTGTTGCAGCTTATTACTACACCGCAACCATGGCAAATGGGGGCATGCCACTTGAACTTCTCTCAAAATTAGCATGATTACATGATTACCAAGTTTTATGTGGAAATTTCAGGACATCATTAAATGAGAGAGGGCATGTCTTATAGATATAGGAACTTTTGTGTTTACATTGTGAGGTATAGAAGGCAAGTACCAGAAGCATGATATCTGCAATGGTAAAAAAACATGACATATTTAAACCTCGCGACCTTTTGTTTTCATGTGTGCATAGGCACACCAAATCATACTTGTTTCAATAGAAGGAACAACTTCAAAACATTTTTTCTCTGCCATGGTGAACATCATGACATCATTAAAGCAAATAAAATGCATGATAATGTAGAGAACGGAACAATGACAGTTGGAAAAGGTACCTCACTAATATTCAGATTGACTACAACCAGTACAAAAGTCAGATTCCAGATCAAGGCAAATCAGGAGAAGTGTGACTACCGTCTTAGGTAATTGACCACATACAACACTATACATCAATGAAACAGGGTCATCACGGCCTGTGATAACAAAAACTAATCGCATGGCCTCCCTTATAAATCACACCAAGATGAAAAATAGTTATAAGTAGGGTCTAATAGTTTTTAAGGTACAGTCTAGATAGCAGTCCCATTTATCCTTAGAAGACAAACGAATTCCAAATTATGCACGAATAGATCTCTTATTATATTGTTTGACGCTGACTTCTATAACCTGTATGAATCAGCTTTAAAATATTTTCAAAATTGGCCCGAGTTACACCGGAATGAGCTATACAAATGCTATGATCAATGTGCTATTAGTGAAAGACGAGAAAGTGTCAGATGTATTATACTAATATATACAACTGTGGAATATATATGGTGTACATTTCCTTTTTGAATATTCCTGCTCCACTCTAAATGAATTATGTGACATCCTACTAAAGGAAAGCAATAACGATCTAGCTTGGGTCTTACTCTCCTTGAGCCATTGAATCCTATTTTTTCAAAAAAAAAAAACTCCTTGATTTAATCTCACTCCCCTTGCTTCACCAACCCGTGGATGATCTTAATAAAGATCTTCGGGTCTAGGTACATCCCTTCCTCCTGCATTGAACCAAAGAACTACAGAGCATGTTTCATGCTCCCAACCCGACAGCACCATCAAATCAAAGCATTCCACATAGCTATATACAGCTTGATCACCTCTGTACGTCATACCTGATATAGGAAACGAACATATGAATATGGTATAATGCGCATTTTGGTAAAGATCAAAAGCATATCATGAGAAATCAATGAACTTGCATTTGTTGGGCTCATTAACACCAATTAAACTATTTTCTCAGCCCAAACCTAAGCCAGGCCAGCGTAAAAGTTCAGCCACAGAGTTATATTTTGACCTAAATGTATCCTCTTACGGATCAAGGGGCATCCTTCCATCTTATTCATCCTTCTTCCAACTCCAAAATAAATTAAAAATCTAGATGGTATCTCTATGGGAAGACACAACGTCTCACATACCAATGTATATGGCCTAAATCTTCGAAATTCAAACAAGCTAAAATATACCCTTTGTAAGCCACTGAACATTTGTAAATAATGTAACGCCCTGATGTGCAGTTCCTTACTTTTTCTAATGATCACAGCTCCTTATTATTGATTAGGACCCATGCTTTTAGCACATATATACCTCCGTTGTACACCCGCGCCAACTGAAACTTGACAGTAGCCTTTTTTAAAATGTTAGAGAAGTAATCCAGACCAAAAGAACATGGTGAGCAAGTGAACGAGTCAACATTGGTTAACCAAAATTTCCTCATATGCCAAACAAATATCCTCCCTGAATTTCTAACATATCACATTGGAATATTTAGATGTATCAAGAAAGTCAAGCTAGTCTTGTCTAGTCTCGGCAGTCAAGCTTCTGAGCAAATGCTACCAGGCAACCCAGCAGTACTAATCAGATGCAATAAGGGAAATTCAGTTGACTAATTGCTGAAACGTGAAGGATAAAACAACAAGCTGTGAAATAAACGAGAAGGATATGATATGTATTGATCAAATGAGAAGCAAGCAAGAATGAGTGGGATTGGGATCAGCAATAGGACCATAGACCATTGGGAGTTGGGAATAGCAACAAAAATTCAATATCCTAAACCTCTCCATCCTTGAGTAAAGTTGGATCGGTATGGCTATTACACAACATGTAAGAGGACCAACACCCACATCAGACAACTTTCACATTGCACGAATTCAAGATCAATTCATAGTTCTCTCATTGAGATGCAGAATAAACTACATAAGAATTTGATAATACTGACTTTGAGACTCAGAGATGAACGCTGCCACCCTCTGTGGCCGGCTGTTCTGCGTCGGGTTGCCTCGATAAGACTGCTCGTGAGTGGGGAGACAGGCGGGGAGAAGGGCGTGACGGTGCGGCAAACCGCGGTGGCACGAGCGGGTGGTCGGCGGTAGCGCCACAGTGGCTGCGTCAGTGGCCGCGTGCAGGTGGCTGAGCCTGCATGGCATGACGCCGAACACGGCACTGGCCTCCGCGGATATCACAAGCGAGGGCGGCGGTGGCTCCCCTGGATCAGTAAAGGGAGGAGATGCAGAGGATAGGGATCGTGGCAGCTGGACTGGGCTACCCAGCCCGTTCGTGCGAAGGGAGAGGGGTAAGGGCCTATTCGGTTTGGAGGAGTTCGGAGGATTTTCATAAAGAACACATAGGAACAAGGATCTCGGAAGAAAATTTTCTATAGATGTGTTCGGTTTGTAGGAAATGTGTACAGAAATTTCATAGAAATACTATTCATTTCCTATGTTTTTGGAGAAAATTACACATCCACTCAAAGCTCATTTTGCGCGTAGGAACAAGGCGAGACAATTCCTTAGAATGGTAAGTGTCATCCTATAAAATTCCTATACTAGTCCTAATTCCTATGTTATGAAATCCTCCAAACCGAATGAGTCCTAAGACTATTCGGTCGCCTGGTTCACAGGGTTTTTTTCATGTGGGCAAAGCGAAGAAGGGATTAACGAAGCGAAATAAAAATCGGAGGGGTGGTGTGAAGTGGGACAAAACAAACCGAACGAAAATAAAACTGGAGTACCAGGCTACCAACTGCTCCATTAGGAGTAGAGATAAAGAAGAGACCCGGGGGCGTAGATTTCACTAGTGGCTTCTCTCGAGAAAAATAGCATACGGTGGGTAAACAAATTACTGTTGGGCAATTGATAGAACTTCAAATAATCATGATGATATTTAGGCAATGATCATTATATAGGCATAACGTCCAAGATTAGTAGACCGACTCCTGCCTGCATCTACTACTATTATTTCACACATCGAACGCTATCCAACATGCATCTAGTGTATTAAGTTCATGGAAAACGGAGTAATGCAATAAGAACGATGACATGATGTAGACAAGATCTATTCATGTAGGAATAGACCTCATCTTGTTATCCTTAATAACAACGATACATACGTGTCATTTCCCCTTCTGTCACTGGGATTGAGCACCGTAAGATCAAACTCATCACAAAGGACCTCTTCCCATGGCAAAAAAAAACGATCTAGTCGGCCTAACTAAATCAAAGATTCAAAAAAGAAATACGAGGCTATAAGTAATCATGCATATAAAAGATCAGGACTCAAATAACTTTCATGGATAAAATAGATCTGATCATAAACTCAAAATTCATCGGATCTCAACAAATACACCATAAAAAGAGTTACATCAAATAGATCTCCAAGAGACCATTGTGAGAATCAAAAGAGAGAGAGAGAGAGAGAGAGAGAGAGAGGGGGAAGCCATCTAGCTACTGCCTACGGACCCGTAGGTCTATAATGAACTACTCACGCATCATTGGAGAGGCACCAATGAGGATGATGAACCCCTCCGTGATGGTGTCTAGATTGGATCTGTGGTTTTTGGAACTTGCGACAGCTGAAATTGTGTTTCGTCGACTTCTCTAGGGTTTTTGTAATATTGAGGTATTTATAGAGCAAAGAGGCGGTGCAGGAGGCCCCTGAGGTGGGCACAACCCACCAGGGCGCGGCTCGGCCCCTGGGCGCGCCCAGGTGGGTTGTGCCCCCCCCCCGGAGCACCCCTTTGGTACTTCTTTGGCTCATCCTGTGTTTGGACTCTGTTTGGTATTGATTTTCTGCGAAGTAAAAAATAGCAACTGGCATTAGGCACTATGTCAATAGGTTAGTCCCAAAAATTGATATAAAGTTGCTATAAAATGATTGTAAAACATCCAAAAATGATAATATAACAGCATGGAACAATCAAAAATTATAGATACGTTGGAGACATATCAGCATCCCCAAGCTTAACTCCTGCTCATCCTCGAGTAGGTAAATGATAAAAAACAGAATTTTTAATGTGGAATGCTGCCTATCATGTTCATCACATATTCTTTTCTTTGTAGAATGGACATTTGGACTTTTATATGATTCAAAGCAATAGTCTAGTTTTGACATGAAGATTTTAATACTCAAGCATATCAACAAGCAACCATGTCTTTCAAAATATCAACACTAAAGCAAGTTATCCCTAGCCCATTATGCTCAATCATCGATCCATTCATGAAACACACTCGCATATTAGTTACACCCAATGCTCAAGTACGATCATAGTGCCCCTTAGTTGGTGCTTTATAAGAGAAGATGGATACTCAAAAATAAAAAATAAAAAATGCATAAAGTAAATAGAAAGGCCCTTCACAGAGGGAAGTAGGGATTTGTAGAGGTGCCAGAGCTCAAAGCAAAAAAGATAGAGATAAACTATTTTGGGGCGGCATGCCTTTCCTGTCAACGAAAACGGTCGAGTAATTCCCAATACTTTCCATGGTAGATATATCATAGGCGGTTCCCAAACAGAAAATAAAGTTTATTCCTTTTTCCACCATACTTTCACATTCCACAGCTAACCGAATCCACGGGTACCGTCCATACCAACACTTTCCAAATAATTTATTATTTGACAACATAAAGTAAATTCATTTTTCATTTCAGGACTGGGCATCCCTAATACCTTTGTCGTACTCTCATGTAATGACAAGTGAATAAACACTCATCTTGAGAATAACACACCTAGTATGGAAAAATATCGACCACCCATTATCGTTTCATGAGCGGTACGAGCACACAAAAAGGAATTTTATTTTGAAAATTAGAGATGGCACATACAAATTTGCTTAGAACGGCATTGAAATACCACATATAGGTAGGTATAGTGGACTCATATGGCAAAAGTGGGTTTAAGGATTTTGGATGCACAAGTAGAAATCATACTTAGTGCAAGTGAAGGCTAGCAAAAGATTGAGAAGGATCCAACCAAGAAACGAAAAATCTCATAAGCAAGCATTAAGCATAACTAACACAAGTAATGCACCACAAGTATGATGTAATTTCATTGCATAACTAGTGACTTCCGTGCTTGCATAGGGAATCACAAACCTTAAAATCAATATTCTTACTAAACCATAGTTGCTCATCAACATGACTCACATACTATATCATCATAACACAAAACTATTACAAAGAATCAAGTTTATTTTGACCAATGATCTTCATGAAAGTTTTTATTATATCCCTCTTGAATATATGTCGCTTTGGGACTAAATTCATATGTTTCTTTTGATAGCTCAAACAAATCTAAGTGAAGAACATGAGCATAAAAATATTTTCTTCTCTCAAAATAATATAAGTGAAGTATGAGAGAATTTCTTCAAAAAAATTACTAACTCTCAAATAAATCTAAGTGAAGCATGAGAGCATTTCTTCAAAAATAATAAAGCACACCGTGATCAAAAAGATATAAGTGAAGCACTAGAGCAATTCCATAGCTCAAAAAGATTTTAGTGAAGCATAGAGAAAAATTCTAACAAGTCATAACATAATTTTGGCTCTCTCAAATAGGTGTCTCCAGCAAGGATACTTGACTTAAACTAAAAATCAAAACAAGCAAAGACTCATATCATACAAGACGCTCCAAGCAAAACTCATGATATGTGACGAATAAAAATATAGCTCCAAGTAAAATATCGATGGTCGTTAGAATAAAGAGGGGATGTCACTCAGGCATCCCCAAACTTAGTTGCTTGCTTCTCTTTTAGATAATAGCTTGGGATGCCATGGGGCTGAAGGAAATATGCCCTAGAGGCAATAATAAAGTTGTTATTTATATTTCCTTATATCATGATAAATGTTTATTATTCATGCTAGAACTGTATTAACAGGAAACTTAGTACATGTGTGAATACATAGACAAACAGAGTGTCCCTAGTATGCCTCTACTAGACTAGCTCATTAATCAAAGATGGTTAAGTTTCCTAACTATAGACATGTGTTGTCATTTGATGAACGGGATCACATCATTAGAGAATGATGTGATGGACTAAACCCATCCGTTATCTTAGCACTATGATCATTTAGTTTATTGATATTGCTTTCTCCATAACTTATACATGTTCCTATGACTATGAGATTATGCAACTCCCGAATACCGGAGGAACACTTAGTGTGCTATCAAACGTCACAACGTAACTGGTGATTATAAAGATGCTCTACATGTGTCTCCGATGGTGTTTGTTGAGTTGGCATAGATCGAGATTAGGATTTGTCACTCCGATTGTCGGAGAGGTATCTCTGGGCCCTCTCGGTAATGCACATCACTATGAGCCTTGCAAGCAATGTGACTAATGAGTTAGTTACGGGATGATGCATTATGGAACGAGTAAAGAGACTTGTCGGTGACGAGATTGAACTAGGTATGATGATACCGACGATCAAATCTTGGGCAAGTAACATCGGATACGTCTCCAACGTATCTATAATTTTTTATTGTTCCATGCTATTATATTATCTGTTTTGGATGTTAATGGGCTTTATTTTACACTTCTATATTATTTTTGGGACTAACCTACTAACCCAAGCCCCAGTGCAAATTGTTGTTTTTTTTGCCTATTTCAGTGTTTGGCAGAAAAGGAATATCAAACAGAATCCAAACGGAATGAAACCTTCGGGGGAGTTACTTTTGGAACAAACATGATCCAAAGGACTTGGAGTGGACGTCAAGAACCAAACGAGGAGTCCACGAGGCAGGGGGATCCCTCCCCCCTCGTGGGCCCCTCGTGGCTCAACCAACCTACTTCTTCCTCCTATATATACTCATATACCCTGAAAACAACTAGGAGCACCACGAAACCCTATTTCCACTGCCGTAACCTTCTGTACCCAAGAGATCCCATCTTGTGGCCTTTTCCGGAGCTCCGCCGGAGGGGGCATCAATCATGGAGGGCCTCTAAATCAACTCCATGGCCTCTCCGGTGATGTGTGAGTAGTTTACTTCAGACCTTCGGGTCCATAGTTATTAGCTAGATGGCTTCTTCTCTCTCTTTGGATCTCAATACAAAGTTCTCCTCGATCTTCTTGGAGATCTATTCGATGTAACTCTTTTTGCGGTGTGTTTGTCGAGATCCGATGAATTGTGGGTTTATTATCAAGTCTATATATGAACAATATTTGATTCTTCTCTGAAATCTTTTATGTATGATTGGTTATCTTTGCAAGTCTCTTCGAATTATCAGTTTGGTTTGGCCTACTAGATTGATCGTTCTTGCAATGAGAGAAGTGCTTAGCTTTGGGTTCAATCTTGCGGTGCTCAATCCCAGTGACAGAAAGGGAAATGGCACGTATTGTATTGTTGCCATCGAGGATAAAAAGATGGGTTTTATATCATATTGCTTAAGTTTATCCCTCTACATCATGTCATCTTACCTAATGCGTTACTCTGTTCTTATGAACTTAATACTCTAGATGCATGCTGGATAGCCGTTGATGTGTGGAGTAATAGTAATAGATGCAGTCAGGAGTCGGTCTACTTGTCACGGATGTGATGCCTATATACATGATCATGCCTAGATATTCTCATAATTATTCACTTTTCTTTCAATTGCTCAACAGTAATTTGTTCACCCACCGTAATACTTATGCTATCTTGAGAGAAGCCACTGGTGAAACCTATGGCCCCCGGGTCTATTCTCCATTATATTAATCTTCCTTTAACAAGCTATTTCTATTACCTTTTATTTTGCAATCTTTACTTTTAATATTTATCATAAAATACCAAAAATATTATCTTATCATCTCTATCAGATCTCACTCTCGTAAGTGACCATGAAGGGATTGACAACCCCTTTATCGCATTGGTTGCGAGGTTCTTATTTGTTTGTGTAGGTACGAGGGACTTGTGTGTGGCCTCCTACTGGATTGATACCTTGGTTCTCAAAAAGTGAGGGAAATACTTACGCTACTTTGCTGCATCACCCTTTCCTCTTCAAGGGAAAACCAACGCAATGCTCAAGAGGTAGCAAGAAGGATTTCGGGTGCCGTTGCCGGGGAGTCTATGCACAAGTCAAAACATATCAAGTACCCATCACAAACTCTTATCCCTCGCATTACATTATTTGCCACTTTCCTCTCATTTTCCTCTCCCCCACTTCACCCTTGCCGTTTTATTCGCCCTTCTTCTGTTCGTCTTTCCATTTGCTTTGATGTCTTACTTGGCTCGTTTGCTCGTTTGGTTGGAATAGTTGTTTATTTATTGCTAAACAGATAACCTAAGATCTATGGATCCTCATCCGCTTGCTAATATTTTTAAGAGATCCAGTTATGATGAACCAATTGCTAGTGAGTTTTATGCACTAGATTATCTTTATGAAGTTTTGCTTGAAATTCGTGAATCTGGAAATTATGATGAAGTACTTTATGGAGTGATTCACGATGGATCTTTGAATAGAAAGCATGATTGCAATGATGATAGTATAAATTCTATTAATGTCAATTGTGCTTATAATATGCAAAACCCTAATCTTGGGGATGCTAGTTTTGCTATGTCTACTACTTGTTGCAATGATCATGATTGGGGTGATTCTTCTTATGATCTTGAAAATTTATTCAAGCCCCATGATGAATATGAGATTGATTATAATGTTTGCAATAATATTTAAAGTGGGTTTGGAAGAACGTCAACTTTAGATCCCACATATTTGGAGAATGTTCAATCTTATGAAGTTTTTGATAAAAGTGGGTTTGGAGAGGTCATGACTTTAGTTAATGTTAATCCCACTATTTTGGAAGAGTGTCAACTTTGCATACATGTGGATTGTGTTAAGAATATGTTTTGTGATAGCTATATTGTTGAATTTTCTTATGATCCTACATGTAATTATTATGAGAGAGGAAAATATGGTTGTAGAAATTTTCATGTTACTAAATTACCCCCCCCCCCCGTTATGTTGAGATTGCTATTGTTTCTTTCCGCTTCCTTGCATATGCTAGTTTTTGCTTGTCTTGATAATTTGTTTGCCTATAAGATGCCTATGCATAGGAAGTATGTTAGACTTAGATGTGTTTGTCACGTATTTTATGATACTCTCTTTGTGCTTCAATTCTTGTCTTTCATGTGAGCATCGTTGAAATCTTTTGCCTAGCTAAAAGGTTTTAAAGAAAAGCGCTTGTTGGGAGGCAACCCAATTTTATTTTTGTTTCTTGCTTTTTGATTCTGTTTAGTAATAAATAATTCATATAGCCTCTGTATAGATGTGGTTTTATGCTTTTAATTAGTGTTTGTTCCAAGTAGAACCTTTGGGAAGACTTGGGGAAAGTCTTTGCAATCTTGCTGTAAAAAAACAGAAACTTTAGAGCTCACAAGATTTGCTGCCATTTTTTACTGGAGAGTGTTATTTAGTATTCTTTTTTCAGATGATTAATATATAATTTCCTCACGTCCAGAAATTTATTTTAGAATTTTTGGGGTTACAGAAGTATTCAAAACCTACAGATTACTACAGACCGTTCTGTTTTTGACAGATTATGTTTTTCGTGTGTTGTTTGCTTATTTTGATGAATCTATGTCTAGTAATAGAGTTTACGAACCATAGAAAAGTTGGAATACAGTAGGTTTAACACAAATATAAATAAAGAATGATTTCATTACAGTACCTTGAAGTAGTGGTTTGTTTTCTTTTACTAACGGAGCTCACGAGATTTTCTTTTAAGTTTTGTGTTGTGAAGTTTTCAAGTTTTGAGTAAAGATTTGATGGATTATGGAACAAGCAGTGGCAAGAGCCTAAGCTTGGGTATGCCCAATGCACCCCAAGGTAAAATTCAAGGACAACCAAAAGCCTAAGGTTGGGGATGCCCCGGAAGGCATCCCCTCTTTCGTCTTCGTCCATCGGTAACTTTACTTGGAGCTATATTTTTATTCACCACATGATATGTGTTTTGCTTGAAGCGTCTTGTATGATTTGAGTCTTTGCTTTTTAGTTTACCACAATCATCATTGATGTACACACCTTTTGGGAGAGACACACATGAATTGGAATTTATTAGAATACTCTATGTGCTTCACTTATATCTTTTGAGCTAGATAATTTTGCTCTAGTGCTTCGCTTATATATTTTAGAGCACGGTGGTGGTTTTATTTTATAGAAATTATTGATATCTCATGATTCACTTATATTATTTTGAGAGCCCTTTAGAACAGCATGGTAATTTGCTTTGGTTATGAATTTAGTCCTAATATGATAGGCATCCAAGATCAGTATAATAAAAACTATCATAAAAAGTGCATTGAATACTATGAGAAGTTTGGTACTTGATGATTGTTTTGAGATAAGAAGATGGTGATATTAGAGCCATGCTAGTTGAGTAGTTGTGAATTTGATAAATACTTGTTCTAAAGTTTGTGATTCCCGTAGCATGCACGTATGGTTAACCTTTATGTGATGAAGTCAGAGCATGATTTATTTATTGATTGTCTTCCTTATGAGTGGCGGTCGGGGACGAGCGATGGTCTTTTCCTACCAATCTAGCCCCCTAGGAGCATGTGTGTAGTACTTTGTTTCGATAACTAATAGATTTTTGCAATAAGTATGTGAGTTCTTTATGACTAATGTTGAGTCCATGGATCATACGCACTGTCACTCTTCCACCATTGCTAGCCTCTCTAGTAACGCGCAACTTTCGCCGGTACCATAACCCACCATATACCTTCCTTAAAATAGCCACCATACCTACCTATTATGGCATTTCCATAGCCATTCCGAGATATATTGCCATGCAACTTTCCACCATTCCGTTTGTTATGTGATACGTCTCCGTCGTATCTATAATTTTTGATTGTTCCATGCCAATATTATTTAACTTTCATATACTTTTGGCAACTTTTTATACTATTTTTGGGACTAACATATTGATCCAGTGCCCAGTGCCAGTTCCTGTTTGTTGCATGTTTTTTGTTTCGCAGAATATCCATATCAAACGGAATAAAAACTGACGGAGAATTTTTTTTGGAATATATATGATTTTTGGGAAGAAGAATCCACGCGAGACGATGCTCGAGGGGCCCATGAGGTAGGGGGGCGCGCCCCTGACCTCGTGGCCACCTCGTAAGCCGGTTTATGCCCTTCTTTCGCCGCAAGAAAGCTAATTTCCGGATAGAGATCGTGTCAAAATTTCAGCCCAATCGGAGTTACGGATCTCCGGGAATATAAGAAACGGTGAAAGGGTAGAATCTAAAAACGCAGAAACAAAGAGAGACAGAGAGACAGATCCAATCTCGGAGGGGCTCTCGCCCTTCCCATGCCATGGAGGCCAAGGACCAGAGGGGAAACCCTTCTCCCATCTAGGGAGGAGGTCAAGGAAGAAGAAGACGAAGGGGCCCCTCTCCCCTTCTCTTCTGATGGCGCCGGAACGCTGCCGTGATCATCATCATCACCGCGATCTACACCAACACCTCCGCCATCTTCACCAACATCTCCATCACCTTCCCCCCTCTATCTACAGCGGTCCACTCTCCCGCAACCCGCTGTACCCTCTACTTGAACATGGTGCTTTATGCTTCATATTATTATCCAATGATGTGTTGCCATCCTATGATGTCTGAGTAGATTTTCGTTGTCCTATCGGTGGTTGATGAGTTGCTATGATTGATTTAATTTGCTTGTGGTTATGTTGCTGTCCTTTGGTGCCCATCATATGAGAGCGCGCGTGGATCACATCATAGGGTTAGTTGTATGTTGATAGTACTATGTATTGGAGGGCAAGAGTGACAAAAGCTTCAACCTAGCATAGAAATTGATGCATACGGGATTGAAGGGGGGCCAATATATCTTAATGCTATGGTTGGGTTTTACCTTAATGAACGTTAGTAGTTGCGGATTGCTTGCTAATAGTTCCAATCATAAGTGCACAGAATTCCAAGTCAGGGATGACATGCTAGCAGTGGCCTCTCCCACATAATACTTGTTATCGGTCTAGTAAAGTAGTCAATTGCTTAGGGGCAATTCCGCAACTCCTACCACCACTTTTCCACACTCGCTATATTTACTTTATTGTTTCTTTATCTAAACAGCCCCTACTTTTTATTTACGTACTCTTTATTTTCTTGCAAACCTATCCAACAACACCTACAAAGTACTTCTAGTTTCATACTTGTTCTAGGTAAAGCGAACGTCAAGCGTGCGTAGAGTTGTATCGGTGGTCGATAGAACTTGAGGGAATATTTTTTCTACCTTTAGCTCCTCGTTGGGTTCGACACTCTTACTTATCGAAAATTGTTGCGATCCCCTATACTTGTCCATGTACTATACTCCTTTTGATCAACTCCACTGTTGGGGCTGGGGCTGGCCTGGTCATCCGTCGTGGAGGAAATCAGGCGCGATGGTGACTTGCCGAGGCCTTAAGCGAAAAAACAAAACGGAGCAACAGCTGAATCCACAGCAGCAGTTGTTTCTCGCGGCTGCAGGTAAGAAAGCGAGGCGGATCAGGACGCCGCAGGCTCGCGGAAACGATGGGTCGACGAGGCTATGGCAGGCAAATCCCGGCTCAAAAATGACGGCTTGAATGACACGAGGCAGATGCACGTTGCCGGAAACTTGAAGGCGGCGGCAAGCAGAATCATGATAACGGAGCGGCTTGACGCGCGGCGAGGTCGCGGGTGGCTCGACAACTTCCACGAGGCCACGACGGTGGCTCGGCGTAGGCGGGTCCGCCACGGAGCGGCGGCTGGCTGGTTGAGGCCAGGGAAACTTTGGAACAGAGCCGCAGGGACGAGGCCGTGGGCGACTCGGCGTAGGACGAGGAAGGAGGAGTAAGGCGCCGGCGTTCTGTGGCGCGGCCAGCAAGGGCGACTCTCTGCAGAAGTCCGACAGGACGGCCACCCACAAGTTGGGGCGGTACGAGGCCGAGATGACAACAGGCGACACGAGCCCGGGCTCGAGGCCGCTGCGGCTCAGGGTCGAGGCGCCTCGACATGGGCGTGCAGGAGCCGGAGCCAGCGAGGGGCTTAGCAACTCTGGTGGCGCGGCGGCAGCCTGAACCTTGGTCAGGGCAGAAGTGGAGCAGGGCGGCTGAACGGGGCGTCTCCCACGGCGGCGAGGGAGACCGACCGCAGGCGGAGCAGCATGAGGCCCAGGCGGCGGGGCGTTGCAGCAGTAGCGGTCGACTCGGAGGCAGTCTGCGGACTGAGGCCGCACCCGTGTCCACAACGGCCAAGGAGAAACGGGTCCGGTCAGCGCGAGATTGGAGACGGCTCGGAGTCGTCGCGCGCGAGACTGAAAACGGCTCGGAGATCAAATCCTCCTCCGAGCTGCCTTTGGTTTGACTTTTCTTCATGCTAATGGATCAATGGATGGGTCACTTTTGCCTTCACGTAGTATCGCGACCGATCGATTTCTTGGGAGTTGCAGCGAACATGAACACAAAAATCAGCTAACGCCTTCAATGGGCAAAACAGGCGGCAGTGATTTGTACAGCTAGTAATTGGAGTCTCGGACACGCAGCAGAATCTTCAAATTTGATCTCGGTAGGTAGAAACTTTTACAGGGCGGCGTAGCAGCAAAGATGGATCTTCGGTTGACCTCGGAGTCAAAGCGCCGTAAATACATTGCTCGTATAGTAAACCTTGTCTCAGATTCGGCGTATTGAAACGACGGCGGATAGATAGCGTGCAAGGGCGGCAGACAAACCAACCCTAATTCCTTTGAACCTTAAATCTCACAAATCTTCAAATCTGAACTGACAAATTTGACACTGATGCAAATCCGTTCAAACCAACTTTTCTTCATCCGAAAAATTGTGAGCCCCTCGATCCCTAGGAGAGATCCCTCCAAGAACCCAACACCACCGTGCGCCAGCCCCACGGTGGGCGCCAACTGTCGTGGAATTGTCACAGCAGATGTCCTTAGTGTCAGGACTTTAGTCACGAGGCCAACGCATCTATGTGGCAGCTTGAGAGGGGTTGAGCGGGATGAGAGACGCGATGTTTTACCTAGGTTCGGCCCCTCGTGGTGGAGGTAAAAGCCTACATCCTGCTTCATTGATATTGATGATGATGATCACGGTTACAAGAGTGCTCTATCTCGAGGGCTATTGTCTAAATCTAACTTGTCCAACTTGTGGAACTTGTGAATCTTGTCCCTTTTGGGGAGCCCTGCCCCTCCTTATATATGTTGGAGGGGCGGGTTACATGTAGAGTCCTATTAGGATTAGGACTAGTCTATCTCTAATAGAAACCGGATACAAGTCCAGGTCTTAGCTCCTTATAAGATAAATGTTCCTTATGCCTTTCCTCTTAAACCGGCCCACCATTAACATAAACCGGCATGCTGGGCCTTGGGCCTTGTCATCCATCTGGAAGACGCGCTGGGTCACCAATGAGTCTTCAGGCTCGTGAATCGTCATACCAGTGAACCGCCAGACTCGTAAACCGCCAGACACGTAAACCACCAATCACGTAAACCGCCAATCCTCTGGCGGTTTACCAATGAAACGCCTAGTCCGGCCGGGTTATACTTCCGGCCGGTTTACACCGCGGGGTATATCCCCGATAGAAGGTGATGGAGATGTTGGTGAAGATGGCGGAGGTGTTGGTGTAGATCGCGGCGATGATGATGTCCCCCGGTGGCACTCCGGTGCCACCGGAAGCGAGGGGGAGAGAGCCCCCTCATTCTTCTTCTTCCTTGAACTCCTCCCTAGATGGGAGAAGGGTTTCCCCTCTGGTCCATGGCCTCCATGGCACGGGAGGGGCGAGAGCCCCTCCGAGATTGGATCTGTCTCTCTGGCTCTCTCTGTTTCTGCGTTTTTAGATTCTACCCTTTCACCGTTTCTTATATTCCCGGAGATCCGTAACTCCGATTGGGCTGAAATTTTAACACAATCTCTATCCGGATATTAAATTTCTTTCGGCGAAAGAAGGGCATCAACCGCCTTACGGGTGGCCCACGAGGGTCAGGGGCGCGCCCAGGGAGGCTGGCGCGCCCCCCTGCCTCGTGGCCACCTCGGGCACCGTCTCACGTGGATTTTTCTTCCCAAAAATCATATATATTCCAAAAAAATCTCCGTTAGTTTTTATCCCATTTGGACTCCGTTTGATATGGATATTTTGCGAAACAAAAAACATGCAACAAACAGGAACTGGCACTAGGCATTGGATCAATATGTTAGTCTCAAAAATAGTATAAAAAGTTGCCAAAAGTATATGGAAGTTGTAGAATATTGGCATGGAACAATCAAAAATTATAGATACGATGGAGATGTATCATCATCCCCAAGCTTAATTCATGCTCGTCCTCGAGTAGGTAAATGATAAAAAAAGATAATTTTTGATGTGGAATGCTACCTAGCATAATCTTGATCACATATATAATCATGGCATGAATATTAAGATACGAGTGATTCAAAGCAATAGTCTATCATTTGACATAAAAACAATAATACTTCAAGCCTACTAATAAAGCAATCATGTCTTTTCAAAATAACATGGCCAAAGAAAGTTATCCCTACAAAATCATATAGTCTCGCTATGCTCCATCTTCACCACACAAAATATTCACATCATGCACAACCCCGATGACAAGCCAAGTAATTGTTTAATACTTTTGACGTTCTCAAACCTTTTCAACTTTCACGCAATACATGAGCGTGAGCCATGGACATAGCACTATACGTGGAATAGAATATGATGGTGGAGAAGACAAAAAGGAGAAGATAGTCTCGCATCAACTAGGCGTATCAACGGGCTATGGAGATTCCCATCAATAGATATCAATGTGAGTGAGTAGGGATTGCCATGCAACGGATGCACTAGAGCTATAAGTGTATGAAAGCTCCAAATGATACTAAGTGGGTGTGCATCCAACTTGCTTGCTCATGAAGACCTCGGGCATTTGAGGAAGCCCATCATCGGAATATACAAGCCAAGTACTATAATGAAAATCCCACTAGTATATGAAAGTGATAACTCAAGAGACTCTCTATATGAAGAACATGGTGCTACTTTGAAGCACAAGTGTGGAAAAAGGATAGTAGCATTGCCCCTTCCCTCTTTTTCTCACATTTTTTTATTTTTTTATTTTTTTGGTGGGCTTGTTTGGCCTCTTTTTTTATTTGGGCTTCTTTGGCCTCTTTTATTTTTTTGTAAAGTCCGGAGTCTCATCCCGACTTATGGGGGAATCATAGTCTCCATCATCCTTTCCTCACTAGGGCAATGCTCTAATAATGATGATCATCACACTTTTATTTACTTACAACTCAATATTACAACTCAATGTCTAGAACAAAATATGACTCTATATGGATGCCTCCGGTGGTGTACCGGGATGTGCAATGATCTAGCGTAGCAATGACATAAAAAAAGGACAAGCCATGAAAAAATCATGCTAGCTATCTTACGATCATGCAAAGCAATATAACAATGAATGCTCAAGTCATGTATATGATGATAATGGAAGTTGCATGGCAATATATCTCGTAATGGCTATGGAAATGCCATGATAGGTAGGTATGGTGGCTGTTTTGAGGAAGGTATATGGTGGGTTTATGGTACCGGCGAAAGTTGTGCGATACTAGAGAGGCTAGCAACGGTGGAAGGGTGAGAGTGCGTATAATTCATGGACTCAACATTAGTCATAAAGAACTCACATACTTATTGCAAAAATCTATTAGTCATCGAAACAAAGTACTACGCGCATGCTCCTAGGGGGATAGATTGGTAGGAAAAGACCATCGCTCGTCCCCGACCGCCACTCATAAGGAAGACAATCAATAAATAAATCATGCTCCGACTTCGTTACATAACGGTTCACCATACGTGCATGCTACGGGAATCACAAACCTCAACACAAGTATTTCTACTAATCCACAACTACCCACTAGCATGACTCTAATATCACCATCTTTATATCGCAAAACTATTGCAAGGAATCAAACATATCATAGTCAGTGATCTACAAGTTTTATGTAGGATTTTATGACTAACCATGTGAATGACCAATTCCTGTCATCTCTCTAAATAGATATAAGTGAAGCAAGAGAGTTTAATTCTTTCTACAAAAGATATGCCCGTGCTCTAACAAATATAAGTGAAGCAAAAGAGCATTCTATAAATGGCGGTTTTCTATGTAAAGAGAAACAGGCAATCCAAACTTCAAATGATATAAGCGAAGCACATGAAGCATTCTCTAAAGCCATACTCAAAAGATATAAGTGAAGTGCATAGAGCATTCTATAAATCAACCAAGGACTATCTCATACCAGCATGGTGCATAAAATAAAAATGAAAACTAAAAGAAAAAGACGCTCCAAGATTGCACATATCGCATGAACGAAACGAATCCGAAAACACACTGATACTTGTTGAAGAAAGAGGGGATGCCTTCCGGGGCATCCCCAAGCTTAGACGCTTGAGTCTCCTTGAATATTTACTTTGGGTACCTCGGGCATCCCCAAGCTTGAGCTCTTGCCTCTCTTCCTTCTTCTCATATCGAGACCTTCTCGATCATCGAACACTTCATCCACACAAAACTTCAACAGAAAACTCGATAAGATCCGTTAGTATAATAAAGCAAATCATTACTCTAAGTACTGTTGAAAACCAATTCATATTTTATTTTTGCATTGCGTCTACTGTAATATAACTTTTCCATGGCTTAATCCACTGATATGAATCGATAGTTTCATCAAAACAAGCAAACTATGCATCAAAAACAGAATCTGTCTAAAACAGAACAGTCTGTAATAATCTGAACATTCACCATACTTCTGATACTTGACAAATTCTACCAAAATTAGGGAAAATAAACAATTTGTATAGTAAGACAGTTCAAAAAGAATCAGAACCATTTGACATTCCAGCAAAAAATGTAAAATCGCGCACTACAGCCAAAGTTTCTGTCCTGCACCGTACAAACCATCAAGCAAATGTAAACATCCTAAAGGCAAACCTTGGCACATTATTTTTATAATACAAGGAATTGTACAAGGGTATAATTATTTTTATTGAAAAGTTTCTGTAATCAAGATTCACAAAGTTTTCGTGAGCATGAACAAAGTTCAAGGCTAGCTCCCACTTCAACAATGCTTGTCTTTCTCACTTTCGCTTTCCTTTTTGAAAAAGTTTTGGGTTCCCCTCTTTATTTTTGTTGTTTTTAAACTATATAAAATCACTCAACAGGAATAAATGACTCTCTAAAACTTCCGGGTTGTCTCCCTGGCAGCGCTTTCTTTAAAGCCATTAAGCTAGGCATATAGTGCTCAAGTAATGGATCCACCCGGATCCCAAGGTATATCGAAGCCAATTTTAATTAACAATGATTTGTTATTTAGTGGTGAGCACAAGGTAACATATATCATGTAATGACGAAGTCTAACTCTCTTCCTATGCATCGGCATGTCATAAAAGAACAATTCATGCACACAAAGTAAAGGCCAATGCATAGTATAAACAGTTTCTTGCAATTTTATCATATTGGAAACATAGAGAGGTGGAGATATAGTTCCCTCTCATAATAATTGCAAGTAGGAGCAGCAAGCACATGCATATTATATTCATCAAAATCATCATGTGCAACGGTAAAAGGCAACCCATCAATATATTCCTTAATAAGAGCAAACTTCTCAGATATAGTGTAGTTGGGAGAATTTAAAAAAATAATAGGACTATCATGTGTGGGTGCAATAGCAACAATTTCATGTTTAACATAAGGAACTATAGCAAGTTCATCTCCATAAGCATAATTCATATTGGCATCTTGGCCACAAGCATAGCAAGCATCATCAAAAAGGGATGTTTCAAAAGAATCAACGGGATCATAACAATCATCATAGCAATCATCCTCCGGTAAGCACGAATGGAAATTAAACAATGTATGAGTTGAAGAGTTACTCTCATTAGAAGGTGGGCACTGGTAGCTAATCCGCTCTTCCTCCTTTTGTTCTTTGCTCTCCTCCTCATCTTTTTCATCCAATGAGCTCACAGTTTCATCAATTTCTTCTTCCATAGACTCCTGCAAAATATTAGTCTCTTCTTGGACAGCGGAGTAGTACTCAATATATGGTTCAACATAGGCATTAGAAGCATAATTATCATAGCAATATTTAAGTATGGAAAAAAATTCAGATTTGTAAAGAGTAGCAATATATGGTTCAATCAAAGAAGCAATTTCGTAAGCACCCTTAAAAGCAACAAATTCTTCAATTTGTTGAACATCATAGTAACTATAAACACCCTTAGCATAAGAGGATACGATTCCATTATCACTAAACAAACATTGGAAGGGAAGGTGTTTCTTAGGGTCTTCAGAACAACAAGTATGATCATATATTTCACATAAATTCCAAGCATAGCATTGCAAACGATGAATTTGATCCAGTAAATTTTTCCCTTTTTCAGATATTCGGTGTCGCACATAACAAGCATGCTCATCTAAAGATTTGCCCTCAACTAAGCTAGTTGGGGTTTCAGCACAAGAACATAGGGATCGAAGATGATCCAAGTAATAAGCTTCAGTAGTGTGATAGATTTTGAGTGGTTCTTCAACCATTGGTTTAGTAGGTACAACCAATTTTTTGGTATTTTGCGTTTCCTACCCATAACTAAAGATAGAAAACAACTAAGAACAGCAAATAAAAATTACTTAGTTATAAAGCAAACAAGCACACACGAGAATATTCACCCCACGCTATTACTCCCCGGCAACGGCGCCAGAAAAAGGTCTTGATAACCCACAAGTATAGAGGATCACAACAGTTTTCGATAAGTAAGAGTGTCGAACCCAACGAGGAGCTAAAGGTAGAACAAATATTCCCTCAAGTTCTATCGACCACCGATACAACTCTATGTAGGCTTGATGTTCGCTTTACCTAGAACAAGTATGAAACTAGAAGTACTTTGTAGGTGTTGTTGGATAGGTTTGCAAGATAATAAAGAGTACGTAAATAAAAAGTAGGGGCTGTTTAGATAAAGAAACAATGAAGTAAATATAGCGAGTGTGGAAAAGTGGTGGTAGGAGTTGTGAAATTTCCCCTAAGCAATTGACTACTTTACTAGACCGATAGCAAGTATTATGTGGGAGAGGCCACTGCTAGCATGTCATCCCTGACTTGGAATTCTATGCACTTATGATTGGAACTATTAGAAAGCATCCGCAACTACTAATGTTCATTAAGGTAAAACCCAACCATAGCATTAAGGTATATTGCTCCCCCTTCAATCCTGTATGCATCAATTTCTATGCTAGGTTGAAGCTTTTGTCACTCTTGCCCTCCAATACATAGTCCTATCAACATACAACTAACCCTAGGGTGTGATGCACGCGCGCAATCATATGATGGGCACCAAAGGACAGCAACATAACCACAAACAAATTAAATCAATCATAGCAATTCATCAACCACCGATAGGACAACGAAAATCTACTCAGACATCATAGGATGGCAACACATCATTGGATAATAATATGAAGCATAAAGCACCATTTTCATGTAGAGGGTACAACAGGTTGCGGGAGAGTGGACCGCTGTAGATAGAGGGGGGAAAGTGATGGAGATGTTCGTGAAGATGGCGGAGGTGTTGGTGTAGATCGCGGTGATGATGATGGCCCCCGGTGGCACTCCGGTGCCACCGGAAGCGAGGGGGAGAGAGCCCCCCTCCTTCTTCTTCTTCCTTGACCTCCTCCCTAGATGGGAGAATGGTTTCCCCTCTGGTCCATGGCCTCCATAGCACGGGAGGGGCGAGATCCCTCCAAGATTGGATCTGTCTCTCTGTCTCTCTTTGTTTCTGCGTTTTTAGATTCTACCCTTTCACCGTTTCTTATATTCCCGGAGATCCGTAACTCCGATTGGGCTGAAATTTTAAAACGATCTCTATCCGTATATTAGCTTTCTTGCGGCGAAATAAGGGCATCAACCGCCTTACGGGTAGCCCATGAGGGTCAGGGGCACACCCAGGGGGTGCAGGCGCGCCCCCTGCCTCGTGGCCACCTCGGGCACTGTCTCGTGTGGATTTTTCTTCCCAAAAATCATGTATATTCCAAAAAAATCTCCATCAGTTTTTATTCCGTTTGGACTCCGTTTGATATGGATATTCTGCGAAACAAAAAACATGCAACAAACAAGAACTGGCACTGGGCACTGGATCAATATGTTAGTCCCAAAAATGGTATAAAAAGTTGCCAAAAGTATATGAAAGTTGTAGAATATTGGCAACAATCAAAAATTATAGATACGACGGAGACGTATCAACTATCTGTAGCGCGTGTGTGTGACCCGCGCTTCTACTATTAATTTGAAAAACCAAAAAAAAATCTTGACCCCATGTGTGTTGTCAATCGTGCAGGGAGATCTCGGCCATGACGCGCGCCTCATGGAAGCCGTCGAGGGCGGCCGCGGAGGCCAGCCCGGCGTGGGCCGGGAGCTGGAGGACCTGGATCTTGGCATCGTGCGTGGGGAGCAGCACCTCGCGGCGACCGTCGCCGTTGAGGTTGGGGACGAGCGGCGGCGGGAGGCGGTCCACGCCGTGCTTGATCGGGAACCCATCGTCCGACAGGTGGTACCACACCTCCCGGAACGAGAAGTCGCCCTCGTGTTGCCGGAGGAGGAAGGGGATGGGTCAGCTAGGGTTCCGGATCGAATCAGCGAGGGGGGGAGGAGGAGGAGGGCTGACCTGGAGTGAGAAGAATATGGTGAAGGCGGAGAGGAGGAGGATGTCGAGGTCGCGCTTCTGCATCTTGGCGGTGGTGAGGAGCTCAGGCGACCGCCCACCGGAGGGATCTCGGAGACGGAGGGGGGAAGAAAGCAGAGTGTACCAGCGGCGGCCACCGCTGGAGTATGAGGGAGAGAGGAGGAAAGTGAGAGAGGGGGAAAGTGAGGGAAAGAGGAGGGATTCGGCCGAGGAATGGGGATTTCACCTACCTCGTACTTAGTAGTAGCGAGGGGTATAAAACCGCGCTACTACTATCAACTTAGTAGTAGAGATCACTTAGTAGTAGCACGGGTTAAAAACCCGCGCTACTAGTATCAACTTAGTAGTAGCGAGGGGTAAAAACCCGCGCTACTAGTAAGTAGCAGTAGCGAGGGTTATAAACCCTCTCTACTAGTAAGCGTCTGCCTATAAGCTTTTCCCTAGTAGTGTTAGTTTCGTTTTGAGCTTTCATACACTTATAGCTCTAGTGCATCCATTGCATGGCAATCCCTACTCACTCACATTGATATCTATTGATGGGCATCTCCATAGCCCATTGATACGCCTAGTTGATATGAGACTATCTTCTCCCTTTTTGTCTTCTCCACAACCACCATTCTATTCCACATATAGTGCTATGTTCATGGCTCACGCTCATGTATTTCGTGAAGATTGAAAAAGTTTGAGAACATCAAAAGTATGAAACAATTGCTTGGCTTGTCATCGGGGTTGTGCATGATTTAAATACTTTGTGTGCTGAAGAGAGAGCATAGCCAGACTATATGATTTTGTAGGGATAACTTTCTTTGGCCATATTATTTTGAGAAGACATAATTGCTTAGTTAGTATGCTTGAAGTATTATTATTTTTATGTCAATATTAAAATTTTGTCTTGAATCTTTCGGATCTGAATATTCATGCCACAAGAAAGAGAATTACATTGAGAATTATCCTAGGTAGCATTCCACATCAAAAATGTTGTTTTATCATTTACCTACTCGAGGACGAGCAGGAATTAAGATTGGGGATGCTTGATACGTCTCCAACGTATCTATAATTTTTTATTGTTCCATGCTATTATATTATCTGTTTTGGATGTTAATGGGCTTTATTTTACACTTGTATATTATTTTTGGGACTAACCTACTAACCCAAGGCCCAGTGCAAATTGCTGTTTTTTTGCCTATTTCAGTGTTTCGCAGAAAAGGAATATCAAACGGAATCCAAACAGAATGAAACCTTCGGGAGAGTTATTTTTGGAACAAATGTGATCCAGAGGACTTGGAGTGGACGTCAAGAAACAAACAAGGAGTCCACGAGGCAGGGGAGTGCCCTCCCCCCTCGTGGGCCCCTCGTGGCTCAACTGACCTACTTCTTCCTCCTATATATACTCATATACCCTGAAAACAACCGGGAGCACCACGAAACCTTATTTACACTGCCGCAACCTTCTGTACCCAAGAGATCCCATCTTGGGGCCTTTTTCGGAGCTCCGTCGGAGGGGGCATCGATCAGGGAGGGCCTCTACATCAACTCCATGGCCTCTCCGGTGATGTGTGAGTAGTTTACTTCAGACCTTCGGTTCCATAGTCACTAGCTAGATGGCTTTTTCTCTCTCTTTGGATCTCAATACAAAGTTCTCCTCGATTTTCTTGGAGATCTATTCGATGTAACTCTTTTTGCGATGTGTTTGTCGAGATCCGATGAATTGTGGGTTTATGATCAAGTCTATCTATGAACAATATTTGATTCTTCTCTGAAATCTTTTATGTATGATTGGTTATCTTTGCAGGTCGCTTCGAATTATCAGTTTGGTAGCCTACTAGATTGATCGTTCTTGCAATGGGAGAAGTGCTTAGCTTTGGGTTCAATCTTGTGGTGCTCGATCCCAGTGACAGAAAGGGAAACGACACGTATTGCATTGTTGCCATTGAGGATAAAAAGATGGGGGTTATATCATATTGCTTGAGTTTATCCCTCTACATCATGTCATCTTACCTAATGTGTTACTCTGTTCTTATGAACTTAATACTCTAGATGCATGCTGGATAGCAGTCGATGTGTGGAGTAATAGTAGTAGATGCAGGCAGGAGTCGGTCTACTTGTCACGGACGTGATGCCTATATACATGATCATGCCTAGATATTCTCATAATTATTCACTTTTCCATCAATTTCTCGACAGTAATTTGTTCACCCACCGTAATACTTATGCTATCTTGAGAGAAGCCACTAGTGAAACCTATGGCCCCCGGGTCTATTCTCCATTATATTAATCTTCCGTTAACAAGCTATTTCTATTACCTTTTATTTTGCAATCTTTACTTTTAATCTTTATCATAAAATACCAAAAATATTATCTTATCATCTCTATCAGATCTCACTCTCGTAAGTGACCGTGAAGGGATTGACAACCCCTTTATCGCGTCGGTTGCGAGGTTCTTAGTTGTTTGTGTAGGTACGAGGGACTTGCGTGTGGCCTCCTACTGGATTGATACCTTGGTTCTCAAAAACTGAGGGAAATACTTACGCTACTTTGTTGCATCACCCTTTCCTCTTCAAGGGAAAACTAACGCAGTGCTCAAGAGGTAGCACATACCGATGACAAAGGGAACAATGTATGTTGTTATGCGGTTTGACTGATAAAGATCTTCGTAGGAACCAATATGAGCATCCAAGTTCCGCTATTGGTTTTTGACCGGAGATGAGTCTCGACCATGTCTACATAGTTCTCGAACCCATAGGGTCCGTACGCTTAACGTTCGATGACGATATGTATTGTGAGTTATGTGATTTGATGTACCGAAGGTTGTTCGGAGTCCCGGATGTGATCACGGACATGACGACGAGGCTCGAAATGGTCAAGACATAAAGATTGATATATTGGAAGGTTATGTTTGGACACCGGAAAGGTTTCGGATAGGTTCGGGCATTTTCCGGAGTACCGGAACCCCCCGGAGGGTTAATGGGCCTTCATGGGCTTTAGTGGAAGAGAGAAGGAGGCGGCCAGGTGGAGGCGCGCGCCCCCAAGCCCAATCCAAATGGGGGGCGGCCCCCTTTCCTTCTCTCCCTCTTCCTCTTTCCTTCCTCTCCTAGTTGGACTAGGAAAGGGGGGAACCTACTCCTAGTAGGAGTAGGATCCCCCCCCCTCGGGGCGTGCCCCATGAGGCCGGCCGGCCCCCTCCTACCCTCCTTTATATATGGGGGAGGGGGCACCCCATAGACACACAAGTTCATTTCTTAGCCGTGTGCGGTGCCCCCCTCCACAGATTTCCACCTCGGTTATATTGTCATAGTGCTTAGGCGAAGCCCTGCGTCGGTAACTTCATCATCACCGTCAACACGATGTTGTGCTGACAAAACTCTCCCTCGACCTCAGCTGGATCTAGAGTTCGAGGGACATCACCGAGCTGAACGTGTGCAGATCGCGGAGGTGCCATGCATTCGGTACTTGATCGGTTGGACAGCGAAGACGTTCGACTACATCAACCGCGTTACTCAACGCTTCCGCTTTCGGTCTACAAGGGTACATAGACACACTCTCCCCTCTCGTTGCTATGCATCTCCTAGATAGATCTTGCATGATCGTAGGAATTTTTTTGAAATACTACGTTCCCCACCAATGGCATCTAAGCCAGGTCTATGCGTAGATGTTATATGCACGAGTAGAACACAAAGGAGTTGTGGGTGTGGGTATATACATATTGCTTGCCGTCACTAGTTGTTTCTTGATTCGGCGGTATTGTTGGATGAAGCGGCCCGGACCGACATTACATGATCGCGTTCATGAGACTGCTTCTACCGACGTGCTTTGCACATAGGTGGCTGGCAGGTGTCTGTTTCTCCAACTTTAGTTGAATCGGATTCAATGGACAAGGTTCTTTCTGAAGATCAAAAAGCAATCACTATACCACGTTGTGGTTTTGATGCATAGGTAAGAACGGTTCTTGCTAAGCCCGTAGCAGCCACGTAAAACTTGCAACAACAAAGTAGAGGACGTCTAACTTGTTTTTGCAGGGCATGTTGTGATGTGATATGGTCAATACATGATTTTATAAATTATTGTATGAGATGATCATGTTTTGTAACACAGTTATCGGCAACTGGCAGGAGCCATATGGTTGTCGCTTTATTGTATGAATTGCAATCGCCATGTAATTGATTTACTTTATCACTTAGCGGTAGCGATAGTCGTGGAAGCAATAGTTGGCGAGACGACAACGATGCTACGATGAAGATCAAGGTTTCAAGCCGGTGATGATGGTGATCATGACGGTGCTTTGGAGATGGAGATCAAAGGCACAAGATGATGACGGCCATATCATATCACTTATATTGATTGCATGCGATGTTTATCCTTTATTCTTATTTTGCTTAGTACGACGGTAGCATTATAAGATGATCTCTCACTAAATTTCAAGGTATAAGTGTTCTCCCTGAGTATGCACCGTTGCTACAGTTCGTCGTGCCGAGACACCACGTGATGATCGGGTGTGATAAGCTCTACGTTCACATACAATGGGTGCAAGCCGGTTTTGCACAAGCAGAATACTTGGGTTAAACTTGACAAGCCTAGCATATGCAGATATGTCCTCGGAACACTGAGACCAAAAGGTCGAGCGTGAATCATATAGTAGATATGATCAACATAGTGATGTTCACCATTGAAAACTACTCCATCTCACGTGATGATCGGACATGGTTTAGTTGATATGGATCACGTAATCATTTAGATGACTAGAGGGATGTCTATCTAAGTGGGAGTTCTTAAGTAATATGATTAATTGAACTTTAATTTATCATGAACTTAGTACCTGATAGCATTTTGCATGTCTATGTTGTTGTAGATAAATGGCCCGTGCTGTTGTTCCATTGAATTTTAATGCGTTCCTAGAGAAAGATAAGTTGAAAGTGTTGGGGATCGTAGCAGAAATTCAAAATTTTCTACGCATCACCAAGATCAATCTATGGAGTAATCTAGCAACGATGGGAAGGAGAGTGCATCTACATACCCATGTAGATCGCTAAGCAGAAGCGTTCAAGTGAACGGGGTTGATGGAGTCGTACTCGTCGTGATCCAAATCACCGATGATCCTAGCGCCGAATGGATGGCACCTCCGCGTTCAACACATGTACGGTTGGGAGACGTCTCCTCCTTCTTGATCCAGCAAGGTGAGAGGAGAAGTTGAGGGAAAACTCCGACAGCACGACGGCGTGGTGGTGATGGAGCTCGTGGTTCTCCGGCAGGGCTTCGCCAAGCACTACGGAGGAGGATGAGGTGTTGGAGGAGGAAGAGGGTTGCGCCAGCGGAAGGGTGCGGCTGCCCTCTCTCTCCCTCACTATATATAGGGGGAAGGGAGGAGGGGGAGGCGCCCTAGGGTTCCCTAGGGGAGGGGCGGCGGCCACAAGGGAAACCCTAGATGGGTTTGGGCGCCCCCACCCCCTAGGAAACTTGCCCCCCAAGCCGGGAGGGGCGGCTGCCCTAGGGGTGGCGCCCCCACCTCTCCTGGTTACGTGAGATGGGGTGGGAGGGGCGCTCAGCCCCCTAGTGGGCTGATGTGCCCTCTCCCCTTGGCCCATAAGGCCTCCCAACGCTTGCCGGGGCCTCCGAAACCCCTTTCGGACACGCTGGTCATCACCTGGTATCCCTGGAACAATTCCAGACTCCAATACCCTTCATCCAATCTACCGATCTTCACCTCCGGACCATTCCAGAGCTCCTCGTCATGTCCAGGATCTCATCCGGGACTCCGAACAACCTTCGGTAACCACATACTATTTCCCATAACAACTCTAGCATCACCGAACCTTAAGTGTGTAGACCCTACGGGTTCGGGAACCATGCAGACATGACTGAGACAACTCTCCGGCCAATAACCAACAGCGGGATCTGGATACCCATGATGGATCCCACATGTTCCACGATGATCTCATCGGATGAACCACGATGTCGAGGATTTAATCAATCCCGTATACAATTCCCTTTGTCCAGCGGTATTGTACTTGCCTGAGATTCGATCGTCGGTATCCGATACTTTGTTCAATCTCGTTACCGGCAAGTCTCTTTACTCGTTCCGTAACACATCATCCCGTGATCAACTCCTTGGTCACAATGTGCACATTATGATGATGTCCTACCGAGTGGGCCCAGAGATACCTCTCTGTTTACACGGAGTGACAAATCCCAGTCTCGATTCGTGCCAACCCAACAGACACTTTCGGAGATACCTGTAGTGTACCTTTATAGCCACCCAGTTACGTTGTGACGTTTGGCACACCCAAAGCACTCCTACGGTATCGGGGAGTTGCACAATCTCATGGTCTAAGGAAATGATACTTGACATTAGAAAAGCTTTAGCAAACGAACTACACGATCTTGTGCTAGGCTTAGGATTGGGTCTTGTCCATCACATCATTCTCCTAATGATGTGATCCCGTTATCAACGACATCCAATGTCCATGGTCAGGAAACCGTAACCATCTTATTGATCAACAAGCTAGTCAACTAGAGGCTTACTAGGGACATGGTGTTGTCTATGTATCCACACATGTATCTGAGTTTCCTATCAATACAATTCTAGAATGGATAATAAACGATTATCATGAACAAGGAAATATAATAATAACCAATTTATTATTGCCTCTAGGGCATATTTCCAACAGTCCGCCACTTGCACTAGAGTCAATAATCTAGTTCACATCGCCATGCGATTAACACTCACAGGTCACATCGCCATGTGACCAACATCCAAGAGTCTACTAGACTCAATGATCTAGTTCACATCACTATGTGATAAACACTCAAAGAGTTCTGGGTTTGATCATGTTATGCTTGTGAGAGAGGTTGTAGTCAACAGGTCTTGCCATATTCAGATCCCTATGTATTTCACAAAACTTTATGTCATGTCGTAGATGCTGCTACCACGTTCCACTTGGAGCTATTCCAAATTGTTGCTCCATTATACATATCCGGTATCTCTACTCAGAGCTATCCGAATAGGTGTTAAGCTTGCATCGATGTAACTCTTTACGTCGAACTCTTTATCACCTCCATAACCAAGAAACATTTCCTTATTCCTCTAAGGATAATTTTTGACCGCTATCCGGTGATCTACTCCTAGATCACCTTTGTACCCTCTTGCCAGACATGTGGCAAGGCACACATCAGGTGCGGTACTTCAGCATGGCATACCGTATAGAGCCTATGACAAAAGCATAGGGGACGACTTTCGTCCTTCCTCTTTCTTCTGCCGTGGTCAAGCTTTGAGTCTTACTCAACTTCACACCTTACAACTCAGGCAAGAACCCCTTCTTTGACTGATCTATTTTGAACTCCTTCAAAAACATTTCAAGGTGTGCGTTCTTTGAAAGTATCATCAGGCGTCTTGATCTATCTCTATAGATCTTGATGCCCAATTTGTAAGCAGCTTTATCCAGGTCTTCCTTTGAAAAACACTCTTCAAACAACCGTTTATGCTTTCCAAAAATTCTACATTATTTCGGATCTACAATATGTCATCCACATATACTTATCAAAAATGTTGTAGTGCTCCCACTCACTTTCTTGTAAATACAAGTTTCTAGCAAACATTGTATAAACCTAAAAGCTTTGATCACTCCATCAAAACATATATTCCGATTCCGAGATGTCTGCTCTAGTCCATAGAAGGATTGCTGGAGCTAGCATACCTTTTAGCATTCTTAGGATCGTCAAAACCTTTTATTGTATCACATACAACTTTTCTTACGAAAACTGGTAAGAAAACATGTTTTGACATCCATCTGTAAGATTTCATAATCGAAAAATACAGCTAATGCTAACATGATTCCGACGGACTTAAGCATCGCTACGGGTGAGAAATTCTCATCGTAGTCAACTCCTTGAACTTGTGAAAAGACTCTTTCCCACAAGTCGAGCTTCATAGACGGTAACATTACCGCCCACGTCCGTCTTCTTCTTAAAGACCCATTTATCTCAATGGCTTGCCGATCATCGGGCAAGTCCACCAAAGTCCATACTTTGTTCTGATATATGGATCCTATATCGGATTTGATGGCTTCTAACCATCTGTCGGAATACGGGCCCACCATCGCTTCTCCATAGCTCGTAGGTTCATTGTTGTCTAACAACATGATATCTAAGACAGGATTACCGTACCACTTAGGAGTAGTACATATCCTTGTCGACCTACGAGGTTCGATAGCAACTTGATTCGAAGCTTCATGATCACTATCATTAACTTCCTATTCAACAGACGTAGGCGCCAGAGAAAACATCTTTCTGTGTTGCGTCACTCTCTGGTTGAAGTAAAGGTTCGACAACCTCATCAAGTTCTATCTTCCTCCCACTCAATTCTTTTGAGAGAAACTCCTTCTCAAGAAAGGACCTGTTCTTAGCGACAAACAATTTGCCCTCGGATCTGAGATAGAAGGTATACCCAACTGTCACCCTTGGGTATCCTATGAAGATGTGTTTGTCCGCTTTGGGTTCGAGCTTCTCCGGCTGAAGCCTTAAGCATCGCAGCCCCAAACATTAAGAAACGACAACTTTGGTTTCTTGCCAAACCATATTCTTACGACGTCGTCTCAACGGACTTAGATGGTGTCCTATCTAAAGTGAATGCAGTTGTCTCTAACGCATAACCTCAAAATGAAAATGGTAGATCGGTAAGAGACATCATAGATCGCACCATATCTCATAAGGTTCGTTTATGACGTCCGGACACACCATTACCCTGTGGTGTTCCAGGTGGCTTCAACTGTGAAACAATTCCACAATGTCTTAAGTGATTGCCAAACTCATAACTCAGAAAATCCCCTTTTGATAAGATCGTAGGAACATGATCTTTTTGTTATGATGATTCTTAACTTCACTCTGAAATCGCTTGAACTTTTCAAACGTTTCAGACTTGTGCTTCATTAAGTAAATATACCTATATCTACTCAAATCTCAGTGAAGATGAGAAAATAGCGATATCCACCGCACGCTTCAATTCTCATTGGATCACACACATCTGCATGTATGATTTCCAACAAGTCACTTACCCGTTTCATTGTACCTGAAAACGGGGTCTTAGTCATCCTGCCCATGAGGCATGGCTCGCATGTGTCAAGCGATTCAAAATCAAGTGACTCCAAACATCCATCGATATGGAGTTTCTTCATGCATCTTACATCAATATGACCTAAGCGGCAGTGCCACAAGAAAGTGGTACTATCATTATTAACTCTACATCTTTTGGCGTGAACATGTGTATCACCATGACCAAGATTCAATGAACCATTCACATAGGGTGCATGACCATGAAAGGTATCATTCATGTAAACAGAATAACCATTATTCTCTAACTTAAATGAATGACCGTATTGCAATGAACATGATCTAATCATATTCATGCTCAACGTAGACACCTGATAACATTTATCTGGGTTCAATACTAATCCCGAAGGCAGATGGAGCGTGCGATGGTGATCTCATCAACTTTGGAAACACTTCCAACACACATCGTCACCTCGCCCTCAGCCAGTCTCCGTTTAGTCCGTAGCTTTTGCTTCAAGTCACCAATAATAGTAATTGAACCGGTATCCAATACCCAGGTGCTACCAGGAGTACTAGTGAGGTACACATTAATAACACGTATAAATTTTGTTGAAGTTGCCAGCCTTCTTATCTACCATGCATTTGGGGTAATTCCACTCCCAGTGACCGTTCCCTTTACAATAGAAGCACTTAGTCTCGGGTTTGGCTTCAACCTTGGGCTCCTTCACTTGAGCGGCAACTGGTTTGCCATCCATGAAGTTTCCCTTCTAGCCCTTGCCCTTCTTGAAACCAGTGGTCTTGTTAAACCATCAACACTTGATGCTCCTTCTTGATTTCTACCTTTTGTGGTCTTAAGCACCGCGAACAGCTCCGGGATCAACTCCATCCCTTGCATGTCATAGTTCATCACAAAGATCTAGTAGCTTAGTGATAGTGGCTAGAGAACTCTATCAATCACTATCTTATCCAGAAGTTTAACTCCCACTTGATTTAAGTGATTGTAGCACCCAGACATTCTGAGCACATGCTCACTAGCTGAGCTATTCTCCTCCATCTTGTTGGCTAAAGAACTTGTCAGAGGTCTCACACCTCTCAACATGGGCATGAGCCTGAAATCCCAATTTCAGCTCTTGGAACATCTCATATGTTCTATGGCGTTTAAAACGTCACTGGAATCCCGATTCTAAGCCGGAAAGTATGGTGCACTAAACTATCAAGTAGTCATCAGGACGTGTCTGTCAGGTGTTCACAATATCCACAGACGATGTTGTAGGGGTTTGCACATCGAGCGGTGCATCAAAGACGTAAGCCTTCTGTGTAGCAGTGAGGACACTCCTCGGACTATGGACCTAGTCCGCATCATTGCTTACAATATCTTTTAACTTAATCTTTCTCTAGGAACGTATTGAAACAGGGAGCTACAACGTGAGCTATTTATCTACAACATATTTGCGAAGACAATTTAGACTATGTTCATGATAATTGAGTTCATCTAATCAAATTATTTAATGAACTCCCACTCAGATAGACATCCCTCTAGTCATCTAAGTGAAACATGATCCGAGTCAACTAGGTCGTGTCTGATCATCACGTGAGACGGACTAGTCAACATCGGTGAACATCTTCATGTTGATCGTATCTTCTATACGACTCATGCTCGACCTTTCGGTCTTCCGTGTTCCGAGGCCATGTCTGTACATGCTAGGCTCGTCAAGTCAACCTAAGTGTATTGCGTGTGTAAATCTGGCTTACACCCGTTGTACTCGAACATTAGAATCTATCACACCCGATCATCACGTGGTGCTTCAAAACGACGAACCTTCACAATGGTGCACAGTTAGGGGGAACACTTTTCTTGAAATTTTAGTGAGGGATCATCTTATTTAAGCTACCGTCGTTCTAAGCAAATAAGATGTAAAACATGATAAACATCACGTGCAATCAAATAGTGACATGATATGGCCAATATCATTTTGCTCCTTTTGATCTCCATCTTCGGGGCTCCATGATCATCGTTGTCACCGGCATGGCACCATGATCTCCATCATCATGATCTCCATCATCGTGTCTTCTTCAAGTTGTCTCGTCATCTATTACTTCTACTACTATGGCTAACGCTTTAGCAATAAAGTAAAGTAATTACATGATGTTTATGTTGACACACAGGTCATAAATAAATTAAGACAACTCCTATGGCTCCTGCCGGTTGTCATACTCATCGACATGCAAGTCGTGATTCCTATTACAAGAACATGATCAATCTCATACATCACATATATCATTCATCACATCCTTTTGGCCATATCACATCACAAGGCATATGCTGCAAAAACAAGTTAGACGTCCTCTAATTGTTGTTGCAAGTTTTTACGTGGCTGCTATAGGTTTCTAGCAAGAACATTTCTTACCTACGCCAAAACCACAACGTGATATGCCAATTTCTATTTACCCTTCATAAGGACCCTTTTCATCGAATCCGATCCAACTAAAGTGGGAGAGACAGTCACCCGCTAGCCACCTTATGTAACTAGTGCATGTCAGTCGATGGAACCAGTCTCACGTAAGAGTACGTGTAAGGTCGGTCCGGGCCGCTTCATCCCACGATGCCGCCAAATCAAGATAAGACTAGTAACGGCAAGTAAATTGACAATACCGACGCCCACAACTGCTTTGTGTTCTACTCGTGCATAGAAACTACGCATAGACCTAGCTCATGATGCCACTGTTGGGGATCGTAGCAGAAATTCAAAATTTTCTACGCATCACCAAGATCAATCTATGGAGTAATCTAGCAACGAGGGGAAGGAGATTGCATCTACATACCCTTGTAGATCGCTAAGCGGAAGCGTTCAAGTGAACGGGGTTGATGGAGTCGTACTCGTCGTGATCCAAATCACCGATGATCCTAGCGCCGAACGGACGGCACCTCCGCATTCAACACACGTACGGTTGGGAGGCGTCTCCTCCTTCTTGATCTAGCAAGGTGAGAGGAGAAGTTGAGGGAAAACTCCGACAGCACGACGGCGTGGTGGTGATGGAGCTCGTGGTTCTCCGGCAGGGCTTCGCCAAGCACTACGGAGGAGGATGAGGTGTTGGAGGAGGAAGAGGGTTGCGCCAGCGGAAGGGTGCGGCTGCCCTCTCTCTCCCTCACTATATATAGGGGGAAGGGAGGAGGGGGAGGCGCCCTAGGGTTCCCTAGGGGAGGGGCGGCGGCCACAAGGGAAACCCTAGATGGGTTTGGGCACCCCCACCCCCTAGGAAACTTGCCCCCCAAGCCGGGAGGGGCGGCTGCCCTAGGGGTGGCACCCCCACCTCTCCTGGTTACGTGAGATGGGGTGGGAGGGGCGCTCAGCCCCCTAGTGGGCTGATGTGCCCTCTCCCCTTGGCCCATAAGGCCCCCCAACGCTTGCCGGGGCCTCCGAAACCCCTTTCGGACACGCTGGTCATCACCTGGTACCCCCGGAACAATTCCGGACTCCAATACCCTTCATCCAATATACCGATCTTCACCTCCAGACCATTTCGGAGCTCCTCGTCATGTCCGGGATCTCATCCGGGACTGCGAACAACCTTCGTTAACCACATACTATTTCGCATAACAACTCTAGCGTCACCGAACCTTAAGTGTGTAGACCCTACGGGTTCGGGAACCATGCAGACATGACCGAGACAACTCTCCGGCCAATAACCAATAGCGGGATCTGGATACCCATGATGGCTCCCACATGTTCCACGATGATCTCATCGGATGAACCACGATGTCGACGATTTAATCAATCCCGTATACAATTCCCTTTGTCCAGCGGTATTGTACTTGCCCGAGATTCGATCGTCGGTATCCGATACTTTGTTCAATCTCGTTACCGGCAAGTCTCTTTACTCTTTCCGTAACACATCATCCCGTGATCAACTCCTTGGTCACATTGTGCACATTATGATGATGTCCTACCGAGTGGGCCCAGAGATACCTCTTCGTTTACACGGAGTGACAAATCCCAGTTTCGATTCGTGCCAACCCAACAGACACTTTCGGAGATACCTGTAGTGTACCTTTATAGCCACCCAGTTAGGTTGTGACGTTTGGCACACCCAAAGCACTCCTACGGTATCCGGGAGTTGCACAATCTCATGGTCTAAGGAAATGATACTTGACATTAGAAAGCTTTAGCAAACGAACTACACGATCTTGTGCTAGGCTTAGGATTGGGTCTTGTCCATCACATCATTCTCCTACTGATGTGATCCCGTTATCAACGACATCCAATGTCTATGGTCAGGAAACCGTAACCATCTTATTGATCAACGAGCTAGTCAACTAGAGGCTTACTAGGGACATGGTGTTGTCTATGTATCCACACATGTATCTGAGTTTCCTATCAATACAATTCTAGCATGGATAATAAACGATTATCATGAACAAGGAAATATAATAATAACCAATTTATTATTACCTCTAGGGCATATTTCCAATAGGAAGATTATGGTATCAACTACACGGACCGGGTCCGTAACTTGAGGATTATCCTCATTGCTGCACAGAAGAATTACGTCCTGGAAGCACCGCTAGGTGCAAAGCCCGCTGCAGGAGCAACACCAGATGTTATGAACGTTTGGCAGAGCAAAGTTGATGACTACTCGATAGTTCAGTGTGCCATGCTATACGGCTTAGAATCGGGACTTCAACGACATTTTGAACGTCATGGAGCATATGAGATGTTCCAGGAGTTGAAGTTAATATTTCAAGCAAATGCCCGGATTGAGAGATATGAAGTCTCTAATAAGTTCTACAGCTGCAAGATGGAGGAGAATAGTTCTGTCAGTGAACATATACTCAGAATGTCTGGGTACCACAACCACTTGACTCAACTGGGAGTTAATCTTCCTGATGATAGTGTCATTGACAGAGTTCTTCAATCACTGCCACCAAGCTACAAAAGCTTCATGATGAACTATAATATGCAAGGGATGGATAAGAAAATTCTCGAGCTCTTCGCAATGCTAAAAGCTGCGGAGGTAGAAATCAAGAAGGAGCATCATATCAAGTGTTGACGGTCAGCAAGACCACTAGTTTCAAGAAGAAGGGCAAAGGGAAGAAAGGGAACTTAAAAGAGAACGACAAGCAAGTTGCTGCTCAAGTGAAGAAGCCCAAGTCTGAACCTAAGCCAGAGACTGAGTCCTTCTACTACAAAGGGACTGGTCACTGGAAGTGGAACTGCCCCAAGTATTTGGCGGATAAGAAGGATGGCAAAGTGAAAGGTATATTTGATATACATGTTATTGATGTGTACCTTACTAATGCTCGTAGTAGCGCCTGGGTATTTGATACTGGTTCTGTTGCTAATATTTGCAACTCGAAACAGGGGCTACGGATTAAGCAAAGATTGGCTAAGGACGAGGTGATGATGCGCGTGGGAAATGGTTCCAAAGTCGATGTGATCACCGTCAGCATGCTACCTCTACATCTACCTTCGGGATTAGTTTTAGACCGGAATAATTGTTATTTGGTGCCAGCGTTAAGCATGAACATTATATTTGGATCTTGTTTGATGCGAGATGGTTATTCATTTAAATCAGAGAATAATGGTTGTTCTATTTATATGAGTAATATATTTTATGGTCATGCACCCTTGATGAGTGGTCTATTTTTACTAACTCTTGATAGTAGTGATACACATATTCATAGTATTGATGCCAAAAGATATAAGTTTAATAATGATAGTGCAACTTATTTGTGGCACTGCCGTTTAGGTCATATTGGTGTAAAGCGCATGAAGAAACTCCATGTTGATGGACTTTTGTAATCACTTGATGCTTGCAAACCATGCCTCATGGGCAAGATGACTAAGACTCTGTTCTCCGGAACAATGGAACAAGCAACAGACTTATTGGAAATAATACATACTGATGTATGCGGTCCGATGAGTGTTGATGCTCGTGGCGGGTATCGTTATTTTTCTGACCTTCTCAAATGATTTGAGGAGATATGGGTATGTCTACTTGATGAAACATAAGTCTGAAATATTTGAAAAGTTCAAAGAATTTCAGAGTGAAGTGGAAAATCATCATAACAAGAAAATTAAGTTTCTACGATCTGATCATGGAGGTGAATATTTAAGTTATGAGTTTGGTCTTTATTTGAAACAATGCGGAATAGTTTCGCAACTCACGTCACCTGGAACACCACAACGTAATGGTGTGTCCGAACATCGTAACCACACTTTATTAGATATGGTGCGATCTATGATGTCTCTTGCCGATTTACCGCTATCGTTTTGGGGTTATGCTTTAGAGATGGCTGCATTCATGTTAAATAGGGCACCATCGAAATCCATTGAGATGGCACCATATGAACTGTGGTTTGGCAAGAAACCCAAGTTGTCGTTTCTTAAAGTTTGGGGCTGCGATGCTTATTGAAAAAGCTTCAACCTGATAAGCTCGAACCCAAATCGGAGAAATGTGTCTTCATGGGATACCCAAAGGAGACTATTGGGTACACCTTCTATCACAGATCTGAAGGCAAGATATTTGTTGCTAAGAATGGATCCTTTCTAGAGAAGGAGTTTCTTTCGAAAGAAGTGAGTGGGAGGAAAGTAGAACTTGATGAGGTAACCGTACCTTCTCCCTTATTGGAAAGTAGTTCATCACAGAAATTAGTTCCAGCGATTCCTACACCAATTAGTGAGGAAGCTAATGATGATGATCATGAAACTTCTGATCAAGTTACTATCGAACCTCGTAGGTCAACCAGAGTAAGATCCGCACCAAAGTGGTACGGTAATCCTGTTCTGGAAGTCATGTTACTTGACCATGACGAACCTACGAACTATGAGGAAGCGATGATGAGCCCGGATTCCGCAAAATGGCTTGAGGACATGAAATCTGAGATGGGATCCATGTATGAGAACAAAGTGTGGACTTTGGTTGACTTGCCCAATGATCGGCAAGCCATAGAGAATAAACGGATCTTCAAGAAGAAGACTGACGTTGATGGTAATGTTACTGTCTATAATGCTCGACTTGTTGCGAAAGGTTTTCGATAAGTTCAAGGAGTTGACTACGATGAGACCTTCTCACCTGTAGCGATGCTTAAGTCCGTCCAAATTATGTTAGCAATTGCCACATTTTATGATTATGAAATTTGGCAAATGGATGTCAAAACTGCATTCCTTAATGGATATCTTAAAGAAGAGTTGTATATGATGCAACCAGAAGATTTTGTCGATCCAAAAGGTGCTAACAAAGTGTGTAAGCTCTAGCGATCCATTTATGGACTGGTGCAAGCATCTCGGAGTTGGAATATACGCTTTGATAGTGCGATCAAAGCATATGGTTTTATACAGACTTTTGAAGAAGCTTGTATTTACAAGAAAGTGAGTGGGAGCTCTGTAGCATTTCTGATATTATATGTGGATGACATATTGTTAATCGGAAATGATACTGAATTTCTGAATAGCATAAAAGGATACTTGAATAAGAATTTTTCAATGAAAGACCTCAATGAAGTTGCTTATATATTGGGCATCAAGATCTATAGAGATAGATCAAGACGCTTAATTGGACTTTCACAAAGCACATACCTTGATAAAGTTTTGAAGAAGTTCAAAATGGATCAAGCAAAGAAAGGGTTCTTGCCTGTGTTACAAGGTGTGAAGTTGAGTCGAACTCAATGCCCGACCACCGCAGAAGATAGAGAGAAAATGAAAGTCATTCCCTATGCCTTAGCCATAGGTTCTATCATGTATGCAATGTTGTATACCAGACCTGATGTGTGCCTTGCTATTAGTTTAGCAGGGAGGTACCAAAGTAATCTGGGAGTGGATCACTGGACAGCGGTCAAGAACATTCTAAAATACCTGAAAAGGACTAAGGATATATTTCTCGTTTATGGAGGTGACAAAGAGCTCGTCGTAAATGGTTACGTCGATGCGAGCTTTGACACTGATCTGGATGACTCTAAGTCACAAACCAGATACATATTTTTATTGAATGGTGGAGCTGTCAGTTGGTGCAGTTCTAAGCAGAGCGTCATGGCGGGATCTACGTGTGAAGCGGAATACATAGCTGCTTCGGAAGCAGCAAAAGAAGGAGTTCATATCCGATCTAGGTGTAATACCTAGTGCATCGGCTCCATTGAAAATCTTTTGTGACGATACTGGTGCAATTGCCTTGGCAAAGGAATCCAGATTTCACAAGAGAACCAAGCACATCAAGAGACGCTTCAATTCCATCCGCGATCAAGTCAAGGAAGGAGACATAGAGATTTCCATGATACATACAGATCTGAATGTTGCAGACCCGTTGACTAAGCCTCTCTCACGAGAAAAACATGACCAGCACCAAGACTCCATGGGTGTTAGAATCATTATTGTGTAATCTAGATTATTGACTCTAGTGCAAGTGGGAGACTGAAGGAAATATGCCCTAAAGGCAATAATAAAGTTGTTATTTATATTTCCTTATATCATGATAAATTTTTATTATTCACGCTAGAATTGTATTAACCGGAAACTTAGTACATGTGTGAATACATAGACAAACAGAGTGTCCCTAGTATGCCTCTACTAGACTAGCTCGTTAATCAAAGATGGTTAAGTTTCCTAGCCATAGACATGTGTTTTCATTTGATGAACGGGATCACATCATTAGAGAATGATGTGATGGACTAGACCCATCTGTTAGCTTAGCACTATGATCATTTAGTTTATTGCTATTGCTTTCTCCATAACTTATACATGTTCCTATGACTATGATATTATGCAACTCCCGAATACCGGAGGAACACTTAGTGTGCTATCAAACGTCACAATGTAACTGGGTGATTATAAAGATGCTCTACAGGTGTCTCTGATGGTGTTTGTTGAGTTGGCATAGATCGTGATTAGGATTTGTCACTTCGATTGTCGGAGAGGTATCTCTAGGCCCTCTCGATAATGCACATCGCTATGAGCCTTGCAAGCAATGTGACTAATGAGTTAGTTACGGGATGATGCATTATGTAACGAGTAAAGAGACTTGCCAGTGATGAGATTGAACTAGGTATGATGATACCGACGATCGAATCTCGGGCAAGTAACATACCGATGACAAAGGGAACAACGTATGTTGCTATGCGGTTTGACCGATAAAGATCTTCGTAGAATATGTAGGAACCAATATGAGCATCCAGGTTCCGCTATTGGTTATTGACTGGAGATGAGTCTCGGCCATGTCTACATAGTTCTCGAACCCGTAGGGTCCGCACGCTTAACGTTCGATGACGATATGTATTGTGAGTTATGTGATTTGATGTACCGAAGGTTGTTCAGAGTCCCGGATGTGATCATGGACATGACGATAAGTCTCAAAATGGTCGAGACATAAAGATTGATGCATTGGAAGGTTATGTTTGGACACCGGAAAGGTTTCAGATAGGTTCGGGCATTTTTCGGAGTACCGGAGGGTTACCGGAACCCCCCGGAGGGTTAATGGGCCTTCATGGGCTTTAGTGGAAGAGAGGAGGAGGTGGCCAGGTGAAGGCGCGCGCCCCCCAAGCCCAATCTGAATTGGGCGGGGGGGCTTTCCTTCTCTCACTCTTCCTCTTTCCTTCCCCTCCTAGTTGGACTAGGAAAGGGGGGAACCTACTCCTAGTAGGAGTAGGATTCCCTCCCTTGGGGCGCGCCCCATGAGGCCGGCCAGCCCCTCCTCCCCTCCTTTATATACGGGGGAGGGGGCACCCCATAGGCACACAAGTTGATTTCTTAGTCGTGTGCGGTGCCCCCCTCCACATATTTCCACCTCGGTTATATTGTCGTAGTGCTTAGGCGAAGCCTTGCGTCGGTAACTTCATCATCACCATCAACACGCCGTTGTGCTGACGAAACTCTTCCTCGGCCTCAGCTGGATCTAGAGTTCGAGGGACGTCACCGATATGAACGTGTGCAGATCGCGGAGGTGTCGTGCGTTCGGTACTTGATCGGTTGGATCGCGAAGACATTCGACTACATCAACCGCGTTACTCAACGCTTCCACTTTCAGTCTATGAGGGTACGTAGACACACTCTCCCCTCTCGTTGCTATGCATCTCCTAGATAGATCTTGCGTGATCGTAGGAATTTTTTTGAAATACTACGTTCCCCAACAGGGGTATCCCCAAGCTTAGGCTCTTCTTACTCATTATTCCTTCATCCATCGTGATCTCACCCAAAACTTGAAAACTTCAATCATACAAAACTCAACAAAATCTTTGGGAGATCCGTTAGTATAACAAAGCAAATCACTACTATAAGTAATGTTGCAAACCCATTCATATTTTATTCTTTCATTTATCTACTATATTCCAACTTTGCTATGGCTCATACCCCCCGATAGAGTTCATAGATTCATCAAAATAAGCACACAACGCAAAGAAAACAGAATCTGTCAAAAACAGAACAGTGTGTAGTAATTTGGAAACTTCGAATACTTCTATAACTCCAAAAAATTCCGAAACATTAGGACAACATGGGAAATTTGTATATAAATCTTGTGTACAAAAATCAGGATTTTATCGCGTTTCTGTTAAAAAATTAAAAAAAAATTACTGGACGCAAAAGTTTCTGTTTTTCAACAAGAACAAATCAACTATCACCCAATATGATCCCAAAGGGTTTGCTTAGCACAAACACTAATTAAAACATAAAAAACACAATCATAGCAGTAGCATAATTGTGCAAACACTCAAAAAAAGAGAAAGGGACAAAAATAAATTTTATTCATTGGGTTGCCTCCCAACAAGCGCTATCTTTTATGCCCCTAGCTAGGCATAATGCAAAGATCTAAGTATTGTCATTTTTATTTTCCAACTCCTTACAGGTACTTTTGTCAGGAGGTTTTGCAAAAACGACATAGAACACATTATCCATAGAAACCTTAGCACTATCAAGTTGCTTATCATCATATCCCCTTTGATTTCCGGCAATAATCCAAGAATAGCGTTGGTTAACATCATTGAAAACTTGTTGGATTATATCTAAAACAGGGACTTCCTTTTTAAGATTTTCATCAAAGATTTGATTATCCTCAAGCAAATGTCTTAGCACATAATCACTATTATAAAGAATCTCATCTATCACCGGTTTTTCACGATTCATACCATAGAAATCAAAAATTCCCCTAGCTTCCCGTATTATGTAATCAAATTCAATCAAGGGCAAGTTGTTCCCCTGCATCAGTATCATGTCACGATTCGGATGTCCTCTTCAACTTCGGCCAGTTCTTTTCTGCTTTCTGCAGTTTATGCACCTTGTGTGAGCATTGAAAGGGTTCGATTTTTTGAGGCTGTTAATAGTGTTGCAGCAGAGGCACACACTCCGTGGATAGTTTTGGGGGATTTTAACATGTACCGTTTTGCGCATGAAAAGTCACGTGGATGGATCAACTGGAATCTCATGGAAGTGTTCAATGCTTGGATGAGAGAGCACGAGCTGGATGATATCCATGTTGACAACAGAATGTTTACTTGGTCCAACCAGCGATCTTCCCCCATGTTGGTCAAGCTGGACCGTGTGCTGGTTAATGCAGCATGGGGTTTATGTTTCCTACAAACCTCGGCCTCTGTTGTTCCTGCCACCACCTCAGATCACACCCCCTACTTGTCCAGTTCCAGGTTGATACGGCTAGAAGTAGTTTATTCAGGATGGAGAATCACTGGCTTCATATGGAGGAGCCCAGAAATATCATACATGATTGTTGGTCCAGGGGCTGCCCTGCATCCCTTTCCTCTGCATCACTCATTAACTTCAAAATGAGACGGATTCGGGCTGCTCTACGACAATGATGTAGATGTCAGCCTAGCCTTAAGATGCTCATTGATAATAACAAGCATGTTGTCAGCTTTGTCAATGCAGTTGAGGAAAGAAGACCTTTGTCTTTGATGGAGGCGGTTCTAAGGGAGTTTGCTGCTGCAAAGGCTGAGCAACTTATTTTGTGGCAGGCTGCCATGTGGAGGCGGAGGGCAAAATTAAGATGGTGTGTATCAGGTGACGAGAATTGCAAGTTCTTCCATGTAGCTGCCAACTGTCAAGCAAGACGTAACAAAATCCGGGTTCTTGTTGATGACAGTGTACATTTTTACCAGAACAGACACAAGCTTAGATTGGTAACTGCTTACTTTGCCAATATCTTGGGCCAGCCTGCTCCTTCATTGCCAACAGTGTCACTCTCTGAGTTATACAATCCTGTTGACTTGACTGAGTTAGCCAACGTCTTCTCCTGGGCTGAGGTGGTCCAGGCTATTGACATGTCACCTAACAATAGAAGCCCAGGGCCTGATGGGTTTACAAACGAATTCTACAAAGCTTTTAAGCTGCCGATCAAGGATGACATACTCAAGTTCTTTGGGGATTTCCATGCAAACCAAGCTACTTTGGATAGCATTAATATTGCATATATAACCTTGCTGCCTAAGGTTGATGCACCTACAGAGATGAGGGATTTCAGGCCAATCTCCCTCGTGCACAGTGCTCCTAAACTAGTGTCAAAGGTTCTAACATGTCGTTTGCAGGGAAGAATTCCTGAGCTGGTGCATTCCTTGCAGTCGGGCTTCCTAAAAGGCCGCTCGATTGTGGAAAATTTTGCTCTGGCTGCTGAAATGATACAAGCAGCGCATAAAAGGAGGCTGTCGGTGATTGCCTTGAAGCTGGACTTTCGGAAAGCGTTCGACTCTGTTAGTTGGGACTGCCTTACACAGGTTTTGCACGCAAGGGGCTTCCCTTTGCGGTGGACGCAGTGGATCCATACGCTCCTCTCTACCGGACGCTCCAGGGTGCTCATCAACGGTGAACCGGGCAGTCCCATCTTGGCAAAGAAAGGTTTTCGGCAGGGGGATTCCTTGTCGCCGTATCTCTTCATCATCATTGCTGATGTGCTCCAACGCTTATGCTGCTGGCATTTTCAGAATGGCAGACTGGTGCACCCTCTTGGCTCAGATGGTTTCTTCCCAGTCCTGCAATATGCGGACGACACTCTGATTCTTTTTCAAGGGAAGTGGAGCAAGCTAGAGTTATCAAGAGCATCCTCACGGCGTTCTCGGAGTTCTCGGGACTGACTATTAATTACCGAAAGAGCACCTTGGTGCCTGTCTGTGTGCCCGAGGATGTGGCCATGGAAATCGCCCAAATTTTTGGATGCCCGGTCTCTTCCTTTCCATGTACATATTTGGGGCTGCCTCTCTCGTTGCATAAGATCAAGCATGGTATGCTGCTCCCGGTTATTCAGAAGGTTGATCGTTGTCTCTCCGGTTGGTTGGCTACTTTCCTTTCTTGGGGTGGTCGGCTAACTCTCATCAATTCTGTCCTAGCTGGCATACCAAGTTACTTCATGACTTGTTTTCCATGGCCCAAGGAGTCTCTCAATAAGTTAGATGCCCTCCTTAGGGCTTTCTTCTGGCAGGGCAAAAATAAAGCCAAGGGAGGTCACTGCCTCCTGGCTTGGGATGTGGTTACTCTGCCTCGTGTCAATGGTGGTCTGGGCGTAAGGAACCTGGAAGCCCACAATCAAGCCTTGCTATGTAAGTTTGTGGCCAAAATTCTTCAGTCTTCTGATATCCCTTGTTTTAGTTGGTTTGCCTCCCAATACTGCAAGGATTCCCTGCCGCTAAAGGGACATCACAAGGATACTGCTATATGGAAGGGTTTCAAGAGTTGCATCCCTATGGTTATATCTTCCTCATGATGCTCTGTTGGCAGTGGCCGGCATGTTTCTTTCTGGCATGACCATTGGCTGATTGATGGCAGTTTGAGGCAAGCCCTCCCAGTTCTGTTCTCCTTTGCTCGTAACCAGGACTGCTCTGTTCAATCTCAGTTTATCAATGGGAGCTGGAATGTGCATTTGCACCCCAACCTCTCTCAGACCGCTACTCAAGAGTTGCAGCTACTTAATGAGCTTATTGTTCACCTCACCCCGGATGTTTCAAGTTTGGATACACGGGTCCCCGCGCTTGGAGGAAATAGCTTAAGTATGAGCTACTTTTATAAGTTGCTTACCTTCCGTGGTATTCTTTGGGCTCCTGCTTCATGGGTTTGGGACACTATTATTCCCATCAAGTACAAAGTTTTCTTGTGGCTAGCTTGCTGGGGGCGTCTAAACACCAAGGCCAACATGGTTCGGAAAGGATGGTCAGGTATCGCTCCAACTGCTGGCTGTGACTCTTGCCCGACTGTAGAGACAGCTGATCATTTGTTTCTCCGCTGTCGTCCCGTTCATGCCCTTTGGCGCAGGCTATCGCTGGAGTCGTTGGCATGCGACTCACCCAACATTCAGCACTTTGTTTCTCAGGCGACAAATCATCTTCAGTTCAAGGTCAAATGGAATGTTGCGTTCGTGGCATGCGCTGTCACTCTTTGGCAGGCTAGAAACGACCGGGTTTTTAATGACAAGAGTTGGTCAAAGCCATATATCAGATTCTACACAGTTAATCTGATTCGTCTATGGAAACACAGGGCCACCAAGCAGCAGGACAGAGATGATTTGCAGACCTAGGTTAGCTTGCTCTCTGACTAGGTTTTAGGTCCTGTTATCCTCCTTTTTTCTTTCCTCCCTCCTCCTCTCTCTTTTTATCCTAGGCTGCTTGTGGCCTTGCACCTGGGTGCACATCACAAGTTTTGTAACCAAACCATGTGGGCTCATGCCCTTTTTGAAATATAAGGTCGGACACGCGCCACCTTTTTACTTTCAAAAAAAAAGTTCACTCATAAGAACAAGGGTGCTAACTTTTTAGCTTTGGGGTTCTTTATAACGGGTAGCTCAAAAAACAATCTTTGCAAGGTAGGATGGGTATAGATAAATTTATTTTCAAGTTTCAGAACTAGTGCTGATATGGCTTCTACATAAGATTTAGTCCTTTTAAGTACAGGAATATTGTCAAGACTTAAATTTCCTACACAATTGAAAAATTCTTGGATACGTTCTTTTCCTATAACATTCCCTTGCCCTAAAACAAAAGTTTTAGCATCAAGATTGCCAGTTCGTCCAATTTTAGGAGTTAGGCCATCATCTATTCCTGCCATATCAAAGTCACTCATGGTCACAAATTCAAGCAAATAAGAGATCCGACAAGAATTACGCATTTTCGTCACAAATCTGCCTAGGGCAAAAATAAATAAGAACCACAGCCAAGATGATGGAAACTCGATGAACTTCCATTATGCACTCTCATATTTGAAAATAGAAGTAATCCATGTTTAATAAATTTACAACACTGTCAAACAACATTAAAATGGACGGGCGCGGCAACACGCCTCATCAACGATCTAGTACACTTGTAAAATCCGCCTCTCAGGATTAGAGTTGATGTAACGAGCGATTGCGCTAGGTCTATGCAATGTTAGCATATTTTTTAAACATGTTGACATACTTTTATGTGTATGACAATTTATGAAACTAATTACGTATTCTTTTTAATAAAATGTTTGCACATTTTAAACATATGTGCATGAAATTAAAGCTCGCAAAATTTTAGAAGTGTTCACGGAAATCTTGAAAAGGGTTCATGTATTGCAAAAAAATTATGACATTAAGTGTCTCCATAGATTTGTTAATTCAAAATTTTAATTATTGTTTGCAAAATAAAAAGATAGAAAAATATTCATGTAATTTATAAAATTGGCCATGCAATTTTAGAAAGTGTGTCATGTAGTTGATAAAATATTTATGTAATTTTGAAAAACTACTCTACAAATAAAAATATGTTTTAGTTTTTTAAAATATTCAACTTTTCAAAAACTGTTTTGACTCATTTTAGAAAAAGTGTTGAGATTAAATTATCAAAAATATATATTTATATACTTTGAACAAAAAGCTAAACCAAAAACGGAGAAATAAAAAGACAAGAGAGATAATGAATAGAATATCAGCACACAAACTGACAAGAAAAAAGGAAACAGGAAAATATCCCAAAGAAAAACAGAGGAGAAGAAAAAAAAACACTAAGAAAAGGGTAAATCCAGTTTTTTCTGAGGGAAAGGATCAGCGAACTATTAGAAACCCTAAATCATTGTTACGGGTTACCCGCTGCAAAGATGACTCCCCACATTCTCAGGTTTGACAAGTGGCGAACTGTATGTCCGATTTGCGCCACTTGTCATAACATGTGAGTTTTCCCTTTTTTCGTAGGTTAGTTTATTCAAAATGTTTTACATCTTGAACCGTTCATCCAAATTCGAAACCGCTTTCACTGTTAACCTTTTCACGTCAAGATCTTTGAAACTAGATCTCGTGTATATGTTTCAAAAAATAAAAAATAAAAGAAGCCGAAAAACCAGAAAAAATACAAAGAAAGCAAAGAAAACAGGCAATTGAAGAGAAAATGAATACCAAAAAAGTGGAAGAAAAAAATTGGAGCTTGAAAGGACAATTGAGGTCTTCACTTTTTTCCTTTTCAGGAGAGCACAACTGTGTGCTTCTGCGAAAACAAATATGTGCTTCCACGAGAAGCAAATTGTGCTTCTCGTGGATGCACAAATTGTTTCTTCTAAAAAACGTAGGTGTGTGTTTCTCGCAGAAACAAGTATGTCCTGACACGAGAAGTAAAAACGAGCTTCTTGTGCAAGCAACGATTTTTTTCCTGTTTGAGAAGCATGTTCTTTTTGTGCTTTTGCGGAAGCAAATCGATGGTTCCCCAGAAGCAAACATGTGTTTTTCTTGGAATCGCATTTTTTTCCTTTTCAAAAAGCACAGTTTGCTTAGTAAAAACAAACAATTTTTTCCTCCAAAACAAAGAAAAAACCAGGCGAAAACTGAAAAGCAAAAAAAACCAAAACAAACATCCAAATACTGAAAACGCGTACGGAAAAAGTAAAAATAAAAATGAGTGACCAACACGCGACAGGTAGGTGCGTCCGGATGCACCAGTTTGCACGCTTCCAAGCCCAAAAAGTAAAACTTGCACAATGGGCCGACCCATCGCGCTGGTCGTCCACAGGCCTTAAGCGCTCGTTTTTTTTTCATATTTTTTGTGTGTTTCTGCTTTCCTTTTTTACATCTATTTATATTTATAAATATTTAAAACATATATAATAAAAATAACTTTACATAAAATTTTGTATCTCTACTCCTAATGAAGCAGTTGGTAGGATTGTGTCTAGGTTTTTTTCGTCCCACCACTTTCATCCGGTTTTATTTTGATTGGTTTTTTCTGTCCCCCCCTCCCACCACCCCCTCTCACTGGTTTATTTTCGCCTCATTTCTCAAACAATGAAAAAAATCTGAATGGATCAGAACTTTTCCATGTGAGGGCAAGTTATTTAGTAATGTCTTTATGTGAAAGAATCAATCACGATCAAACTCTAAAAATCAAATCTAAATTAATTAATCTTACCATAAACCGCTCGATCACATAAATTAATCTTTTCGTACATCACCAAAATTACAGTTAACATTACCATATGTTACCTAATCACATTAATGTCGCATGACACATCTCGCAAATCTATTCCTAACAAAGTCGTACCCCTGGCATCCACCGATCGATAGCCTACGAGGGACACATCACGCATCTCTCCTCCCCCTTCATCTCCCCACCAGATCCCGTTCCCATCAGCCGCGTCCCTCCCGCCCAGCGGCGGCACCGGCAACCGGCGACGATCGGAGACCTAGAAGACGGCATCGCGCCCGTGGTACTTCCATTCCCAGTCCGCTAACTCTCTACCCTCCCTCTATCGAGGCCCTTGGGCCCTGTCCGCCCGACCTCCAGGCGACGCCACGACGACAAAGGATGGTTGTGCATCCCAGCGCCTCTCTTCTCCATCGATCCACCAACTCCTTCAGGTGAATCTTCTCCAAAAGTACCCCTCTTCTCTCCTATCCGTCAATCCACCATCTCCTCTGCTCTTTTTTTTCTATCACTCATTCGTTAACCCTGGAACTTGACGGCTCTAGACTGATATGTAGAGTTCCCGGTAGAACTGCGATGATCATTTACTCCCATTAGCAGCGGCACATCTCTTGCCCCACTAGGTACATTCATTTTAACCTTCATTAGTTGAGCAAACCATCTCAACAACACTATCAAATGTTGTGCATCCATCAGCGTTTTCCCAATCACAAATATATTTTTTACATTTTTTGCGGGCGATTTGTTTAGGTTTCTTGGTCTATGTGTGTGTGGATGTGGCATTAGAAGGGTCTTGGGATGCCACAACTGACTGCCACAATGTTATAGTTAGTTGTTCGTTAAGAGGACTGTCACAATGATTTGCACAGTAGCGCTCTTGGAAATAATTATGAATGTTGGTGAAAACTGCAGATGTTATAGTGTCAGGGGGCCTCGGATAGAACAACGGACGCATGCACCTACTCTAAGGCGACCTCCTCTTCTGAAGTCGTCAGATGTGGAGCTCAATGGACCTACCCTGATGCACACGCATCAGGGTCCAAAATCATTTTTGGTAGTCCCTATTGTCACTTTGAACCCAATGCATCACCCAAGCCCACGTCTTATGCATCACGGCGGCCAGCTATTTATTAGATATTTTGGCGTACAGCTAGCCCATTAGGTGTAGATGGTAGGTACCAGGAATAGGTTTAATTCGGCTGATCAAATAGATAAGCCGTTGATTTTTGGGTTACCCTGAGTGCTAGATAAGATGAATCTATCATTCTTGTGCTGCTTTGCCGGAACTGCTCAAGTGAGATATTTAAGCTTGTGGTCATTTGCTTTATATAATACATATGCATCATATTTTTTTGAAATCGATTTGCTTCATATAGTTGAATACTCCATCACAATTGCTTTACATTTTTATAATAGATGCATAAATTTATTTAAGGAGTACAAACCCAAATTAATTATATTATTATTTACTTTTTCTTCATAATGCTTAGCAAACTTCTATGTTGCTTATTAGACCGGAGTTAATTTGGATTCATAATGATCTACTTGACACCAAGTATCTTCTAATGTATGTATTCATGTGTCTTTTATCAAATGTACATACATTATAGACAAGTATCTTCTGAAAAAAGCGCAATGGCAAGAACAAAATGATACAATAACAGAAAATGAATTGGAAAGAAGAAATCCTATATGATTATAAAAAAAATGGTAACAACAAAGTGATACAACATTATGAATATGTAGTCTCAAAGTTCAGGAGTAAATTTTACATGCGCGTCCTGAATCGTTTCTCCCCTCCAATCCGTTTTCTGCAAAATAAATGATATGCGAGAATGAAAAGAGAGTCGAACTGATACTACACGTGCTTGAGAAAAATGAGAACCTCTACTATACCATATGTGCTCATACCAGTTTATTATATTTACACCTTCTTATTTATGTGTAACTATCATAAAACTAGCTGGACCAATTTTGTCTTGTTTTGTCAGGATGAATGATAGCAGAAGGAGTAGCTTTAGGGCCAGTCATTTTTATACAACTCTTTTCACTCATAGAAGTGTAGCACCTAGGAACTACAACCTTTTGTTTAATAGGCCCGAAGCTTTATTCATTAGAAATAACCAGTACAGTTAAGAATTATAGCCCTTCTTGTACTGTGGACGAAGTTTCTACAAAAAAATAGCACATAATGAAAGATAGATTAGCATTAATTCAATCTTAATGCAGCTATTTTCTGGAAAAAATAGTATTGCCATTGAGCTGAAGGAGCAAGGTGCGGGGGTTCATTGGGATATTTTCAGTAGCCCCACAGCCAAAGAGTTGAAGTGGGTGGTGCGTGACAGGGTACGGCGGGTGATGCAAGCTAGACAATGGGGCTGAATATGTTGCCACTATAGGTTGGTAGTAGAAAAAGTGCAAATATGCACTCGAAGGCCATTACCTTCAGGTTTAGTAGGGCGGAACAATTTTGTAGAATGACTTGTCATTTGATGTGATTTATGGCGAAGAGTTTAGGAGTCCACTATAAGAATATGTGTCAATTCTTAATCTAAAAGCAAACAAGGCGTGAAGTATAGGAGAAGCTTCACCTTTCGACCACCAAGGATATGTCATTAACTACATTGTTCATCAGGCTGCTTAGAAGAGATATGACCAAAAAGTATTATCATTTGTAAATACTCTTTTTGAGTGTGATGAGCAGCAGTAGCAAGATAGATAACAAAGTTGATGTTTATTTTGATTTTTTAATTTCTTTGTTTTTTAGAGTTGGCATTTATCTGAATAAGATTTATCGGTTAATAAGATTTTTTTTGACTTCAAACATTTTGGTAGAATTCACTCATTTTATTATGAAGTTAATAACTATGGATCATGCTTTGGCCTATAATTTCTAATCAATATTTCTAAATTATGATGAAGGTGTGCCATAGAGCTGATTTTTAGTGCTTATGAAATGTGCAACACATGTACAATGAAGGGGCACTTAATTTGATTTGCTCGGCTATAGTTTACCCCCACCCCACCCCACCCAAATCCATAATATAAGTTGTATTTTGATTGTCTAAATTATTACTTTGTCTATGGATCTCTATTGAAAAAAATAGTTGATGGTTACAAATCATAATCATATGAAAGCGAGCTTGAGTACAAAAACGAGATAATGCTCAACTGATTAATCACCAAAAATGGGATAGAAAATATATTTCAAATCGTTAAAAAATTATAATATGTGAAAGTACATGATTTTTGAAAATAGTGATTGGACATGGTGGCAAAAATGAAGGCGGATGTGGGGAGAGGATAAAGATATATATGCCACTTTGTATTCTTGCAATGAAAGGGTGGTTAAGTAGACACAATGATCACCAAGGAGGAAATGAATGGGAGAGATGAGGGTCCCAAGACAATGTCATTGAAAGAGGCCGAAAATTCATCGAGTTTTATACACCAATTAGGAAAAAATTATAAGGCCCGTCACCCGTGGCAACGCACGGGCGTTCTACTAGTAAACTTAATTCGTGCATTTAAAAAGTGTGAATCATGTATGGGAAAATGTTTCCGATGTATACGAAAAATGGAGAAACTGTTTGAGAAAAGTAGATATAAAAATGTATATTTGAAACAATTGATAAACTTGTATAAAATATTGTTTTTGATGTATAAAAAATGTACATGGCGTATGGGAAAAAATAGACATCAAAATATTTATTTCACGAAAATGTTAATCATGTACTTCCTCCATTCTAGAAAGTGTCTCATTTAGTATAACCTTCTTAGAACCTTGTACTAAATCAGTGACACTTCTTTTGGGATGGAGGGGTTATTGGAAAATATTGAATGTGTATAAAAAAATATTCCTGATGTAAAAGAAATATGTACTATATTTATGAGCAAATATGTCAATCATGCACATGAAACATGTTAAACCTGTATAATAAAAATGGTTCTTATGTTACGTAAAATGTACAATTTGTATGAAAAAAGTAGACATAAAAACGTTATCTGAAAATATGTTACTCATGTACTCAAAAATGTTAAACATGTATAAGATAAATATTTCTTATGTATACAAAAAGTGTACAATTTGTATGGACAAAGTAGACAACAAATCATATCTAAATAAAGTTTAATCATCTTTTCGGAAAATGTTTAACAAGTATAAAAAATGCTTCCACTTTATTCGGAAAAATATATAACTTGTATGGAAAAAGTGTACCTAAAAATATTCTAAAAAATAGTAATCTTGTATTTTAAAATCATAATTGTGTAAAAATATTTTATTTGTATAAACATGTAATGTGTGTGAATAGAAAATAGGCATAAAATGATATTTGAAGAAATGTTAGTTATTTATTTGGAAAAGGTTAAACATGTATAAAACAAATCTAATGTATCTGAAAACACAGACTTGTGTTAAAAGCCCAATGAAAACCAGAAAAAGAAATATCAGAGAAAAGTAGGATAGCAAAAGGAAGAAAAAAAATAAAACACCAAAAAAAAAGCTGGAAGGAAACAAATAAAACCAAAATAAAAATAAAAATAAAAACTGGAAAAATCCATCGCAAAAAGTCAATATCCTTGCTACAGTACTGGGATGGCCCTGAATTGTAGCTACGTACGAGGGGTGCTTACTTTTTGCTTGGTTGTTTGGATACAGGGGATTAGATGTGAGATTTTAGAAAACAAGTTTTGGAAGGATTTTTAGAAAAATCAGTTTTGGTTAGTTATTCTGTTAAGGTAAGTATACACAATACCTTGTTTGGATGGGAAAATTAGAAAAACACGATTTTGAGTTCCTCCCAAAACAATTCATGGAGGAGCGGTGCTTTGGCTTGCTCTTGGCACCTACACGCATACCGGCGGACAACCACACCGTAAACGACACTATCTCGTGAGGGTGCGCGGCGCTGAGAGCCGCCAAGGTAGTCGCGCTGCTCGCCTGATCGTGCTCTGCTTCGTTCGCCGGTGTCATCCATGTTGGCTCAGGTTCTCATCTCATCCATGTTGACTCAGGTTCCCACGAAGATACACGTACATGCAGTTAACATACGGCAAGACACGAGTACACGGCGTATTGATTGATTCTTCAGGCCGGGCACACATGTAGCACCCTAGCTAGCTGCTGGGTTGATTCGCCGGTAACACCAGAGGCCAGAGCACAACACACATGCTAGGGAGCGCGGCGACGACGGCGTACAAGCTGGAGCATATGGACGACGACGGTGGTTGTGAAGCGGCTGATGGACACGACGGCAGCTGGCCGAAGTCCGCATCCGCCATGGAGGATTGGAGGCTCTGGGCTAGGTGGAGCGTCCCAACCTGCTCTGGCTGCCTGGTCGAGATCGGCAACGACGTCTTTTGACTTTGTCAAGCTTTTGTCGTGGCCGGCAGGGTTTACCATGATCATCGCGTGACTTCGTTGACCTTTTGATGCATATAGAAAACGCGTTTGTATAAAAACGTCTATTAATCGTTTTTGTATAAACTGGGTTTTTGAGCTTATGGAAAACTCAGTTTAGTATATCCACGAGTTAGTTAGATGATCCAAACAATATTTTAGGTTGTTACACCAGAAATCAGGTTCAAGGAAAACTATTTCTCTATAATATATGAGTATTTGTTATTTGTCGGCGGGTCCGTCCCAAGGGGTGACGGTAGCGTTTTGGAGAGCGGCGATCACGGAGGCGATTAGGGTTTCCGTCTACGTTCTCGTCTAGTGCCTTGGCTCGCCGCCCTGATCCAGATCTCTACGGGAGTGCAGCCAACAACAGTTCTGTTCTCGATCCAGCGCATTGCTGGGTGGTAGACGCACCAAACCAATCCACAAAGAGGCCTTTCGCGCGTGCTAGGGCGGGAGATTGTAAACCACCAAAACCCTAGTAGTCAAGTCCTAGAGATCGGAGGCCGGGAAGATGGAGAAGATGGCGGGGTTGATGGAGAACTAGAGGTTGTCGGAGGAGGAAAGAAGGAGAGTGAAGATAAGGAGGACGGAGAAGGAGAAGAGCAAACAGGTAGAGATCAGGGCGGTCGGCAAGGTCCTGTCGGAGAGGCCGGCGCATCCAGATGCAATTTGCAACTCGCTGGGGAAGGTGTGGAGTCCAATTCGGGGGGTCGAGTGCAAGGAGCTGGGAGACAACGTGTTCCTGTTTACCTTCAATCAGGAGAGGGAGAGGAGGAAAGCATTGGATGATGGCCTGTGGATGTTTGACAATGATCTGGTTGTGATGGAGGAGTTCGTGCCGAGGAAGCGGATTGAAGACTATGAATTCAAGGAGATTCCGGTCTGGATCAGGGTATTTGGGATGCCACTAGGGTACATGGATGAGGATACCGGAGAGATGATCGGGAATATGGTGGGTGAATTTGTAGAAGCTGATACTGGTGCAGATGGTGCGGCCATAGGGAAGTATCTGAGGGTGAAGGTACGGATCCAAATAGCTGATGAGAGGATTCAGGCTTGACACAAAACAGGAGGAGGATGAGGGAAGTGAAGGTGAGGAGGACCAGGCAGAGAAAGAAGGGGAGTCACAGCAGAGGAAGGAGGAGGAGGATCCATGGTGCAGGTTTGAATACGAGTATCTTCCGGACTTTTGTTATATCTGCGGGAGGCTGGGACATGTCGATCGGGATTGCTCGATCAAGCTGAAGAAGGGGGGGCGGGCACAATATGGCAGATGGATGAAGGCGGACGTGGGGATGCGGAGGGGAGGGGGGACTGATGGATCAGGGAAGAGCTCGTCACGTATTAGTGGGGGGAATCGTGGGTATGGCTTTGGAAAATCGTTATCTCGTTCGGGCAGTGATAGCCTGACATGGAAGAAAGAAGGAAGTAAAGCAACAGGTGGAGGGATGGCTGCTGAGAGAGATCTGGAAGTAACGAGCCCGTACAAGGAACGCCCACCAGGAGGGAAAGGAGGGAATGCAAGGAGGCTCACTTTTAGTGAAAAATGGAACAGAAATACGGAAGGCCCAGGACATAACCAGTACACTAGTGATCAAGGAGAAAGTGATGGTAGAGGAGACAGGGAAGCATATGGACATGGATGCAAGTGCGAATGGTAGTAAGGAGGACGAGAAGAGTAAAGGAGGCAAGGATGCAGTGGTCCACGGAAAGAATGGGGGTAAAGAGGGGAAGAGTAGACAGCAAGGAACATTTAGGAGGAGGGCGAGAGAAAGTAAGGTGGTGGTAGGAGAAGGATCTAAAGGAGGCGGCAGGGATGGCAAGAAGAGAGCTCTCGAGGAGAAGGAAGTGGAGGAGGAGGATAGTAGGGCAGCAAAGAAGGAGCGGAGGGTGGAGGAGCAGCTGGGTGGGGACAAATGCGAAGAGAACAACCTTATCAACCTATCGGCCGGGCTGCAGGAGCAGTCGCGCCGGTCGCAATGAAAATAATAAGTTGGAACTATCGAGAACTCGGGAACGGCCCGGCAGTTCGCGCCCTCCTAGAGCTTGGGAGGAAGGAGGACCCCGATGTTCTGTTTTTAGCAGAAACGAGACTGACGGCGGAGGAGATGGATTGGCTGAGGTGGAAGCTAGGGCTCGCTGGCATGGTGGCTTGGGACCCGGAGGGGCGGAGTAGGGGCGTGGCAATGTTCTGGAGGAGAGGGGTGGAAGTGATGCTGAGATCGATGGGGAGGAGACACATTGATGCAGATGTGACAGATGAGAAGGGTGTATGGAGTCTTACCGGAGTGTATGGGGAATCACAGTGGGACAGGAATGTAACGCCCACGATGCGGCTATATCTCCCACGTGTCGAAGCACGACTTAGAGGCATAACCGCATTGTAAGCAATGTCGCAAGTGAGGTAATCTTCACAACCCATGTAATACATAAGGGAAAGAGATACATAGTTGGCTTACAATTGCCACTTCACACGATACATGAATAAAGCATTACATCATCCAGATACAATCAAGGTCCGACTATGGAACCAAAATAAAAGAAGACTACCCCAAATGCTACACAGATCCCCGATCGTCCCAACTGGGCTCCACTACTGATCAACTGAAACGAAACAACACAACGAACAAGGTCTTCATCGAGCTCCTCCTTGAGCTCGGTTGCGTCACCTGCACGGTATCATCGGCACCTACAAACTGGTTTTGGAAGTAATCTGTGAGTCACGGGGGCTCAGCAATCTCACACCCTCGCGATCAAGACTATTTAAGCTTATGGGTAGGGAAAAGGTATGAGGTGGAGCTGCAGCAAGCGACTAGCATATTTGGTGGCTAACATACGCAAATGAGAGCGAGAAGAGAAGGCAAAGGCACGATCGATGAACTATGATCAAGAAGTGATCCTAGAACAACCTACGTTCAAGCATAACTCCAACACCGTGTTCACTTCCCGGACACCACCAGAAAGAGACCATCACGGCTACGCACGCGGTTGATGCATTTTAATTAAGATAATTTTCAGGTTTTCTACAATCGGACATTAACAAATTCCCATCTGCCCATAATCGCGGGCACGGCTTTCAAAAGTTCAAATCTCTGCAGGGGTGTCCCAACTTAGCCCATCACAAGCTCTCGCGATCAACGAAGGATATTCCTTCTCCCAAGACAATCTGATCAGACTCGGCATCCCGGTTACAAGACATTTCGACAATGGTAAAACAAGACCAGCAAAGCCACCCAGATGTGCCGACAAATCCCGATAGGAGCTGCACATATCTCGTTCTCAGGGCACACCGGATGAGCAAGACGTCGGGTAGGCCAGCCCAGAGTTGCCCCTGGTAGCCCCGAACATCGCTCAGTTGGACCAACACTTAGAGAAGCACTGGCCCGGGGGGTTAAAATAAAGATGACCCTCAGGGTGCGCGACTCCCAAGGGAAAAAGGCTAGGTGGCGAATGGTAAAATCAAAGTTGGGCCTTGCTGGAGGAGTTTTACTCAAGGCGAACTGTCAAGGGGTTCCCATTATAACCCAACCGTGTAAGGAACGCAAAATCAAGGAACATAACATCGGTATGATGGAAACTAGGACGGCAAGAGTGGAACAAAACACCAGGCATAAGGCCGAGCCTTCCACCCTTTACCAAGTATATAGATGCATTAAGTAAATAAGATATATTGTGATATCCCAACAAATATCCATGTTCCAAACATGGAACAAACTCCAATCTTCACCTGCAACTAACAACGCTATAAGAGGGGCTGAGCAAAGTGGTAACATAGCCAAACAACGGTTTGCTAGGACAAGGTGGGTTAGAGGTTTGACATGGCAATATGGGGGGCATGATAAGCAAGTGGTAGGTATCGCAGCATAGGCATAGCAAAAGAGCGAGCATCTAGCAAGCAAAGATAGAAGTGATTTTTCGAGGGTATGGTCATCTTGCATGAGATCCCGCAAGGAAGAAGAACGAGTCCATGAAGAAGGCAAACGGACGTAGTCGAACGAATCCTCACAAACGCGACGTTATCGGAACCAACCCGAAGAAGCACACCGGAAAGAAGCAAACAATATGGTAAACAACCATCACATGAACATGGCATGATGCACAATCAAGTATGATGCATGTCCGTTTTAATGAAGCATGGCATGGCAAAGTGCACAAACAATCCTCCAAATTAAGTGGAGCTCAATATGCAACGAGTTGCATATTGACGAAACACCACGTCAATTATTTAGTTCCTCTTGTTTATGTACCCAACAATATTAAATGTTGTTAAACATGGCAAGAGGGTGAAGCAAAGAAAACTACCTATCTAGGCAAGTTTAAATGAGGCCGGAACAACAAAACGACAAGTCCGAAAACTCCTCATGTGCATATTTTAGGTTTGGTACTGTTCTGCCCTAAACCATATTTTATAGTTGCTAAACATGCAAAGTGATGCCACCATGTTAAACTAGGCATTTTTCTACCCCATTTACATATAAAGTTTTTTATGTTTGGAGCTACGGTTATTTAGTTATGAAATAAATCATTTTAGCATGGCATATGGACAAAATTACACAAACATCATTTTAAACATTTTAAACATAGATGAAAGTGACATATTATGAAACTAGACACAATTTTAAGCATTTTTCATATATAAATTGTTTTAATCCGATGCACGGTTGAAAAGTTATTATATGCATGATGTTGGAGGGTTTTTCTATAAAACTGCAGTCTCTGGAAAAAGATAAATTCGCAAAACAAAAAAACATAAATGGGCCGAAACAAGGACAAGCCCAACAGCGCATAGAAGGCTGGAAGGGTCTGCTCACATCTCTCCAGGGAGCTGGGCCTTAGCGCCTGTGCTGGGCCGGCCTTGGTGGATCGAACGAGGAGATGGTGGGGGCGCGGTCAACGCAGGCGCTGACGAGGCATCGTCCTGCATCGAGCCCGAGCAAGGCAATGGTGGCGGCGGCGGCTTGGCAAGGAGGGTCACCGGGTGGTCGAGGAGGCAAGGAGAAGGCCGAGGACAAGCTCCAGGGGCCGGATCTGGTGGTTGTCTCTCCGTTCCCAGCGTCGGCGGCGAACTCCGGTGACAATTTGGCGTCCTGCAGAACGGGAGGGAGAGAGAGGTGAGCTCGGGAGAGAGAGCGGGAAAAGGAGAGGAGGGGGAGGAGGAGGAGGAGACAGGGAGCGGTGGCATGACCTGGTTGCCGGAGTGGCGAGGCAACGAGAGGAAGGAGGAGGAGCTCGAGCGGCTCGGCGGCGGCCATGGGAGCTCGTGCTCCTTGTTGCTACTCGGGATGGTCTGCTGGTTGCTGCTGCTCGCCGGCAGCGGCTGGGTCGACGACGGGGTCGAGGTGCACCTCGGCGCCATGGGTGCTACGGGAGAGGTAGGCGCACGGGCAGAGGAGCTCTGGCTCCTGTAGGATTCGGGCGACGGCGGTGGTTGGACGGGAGGGGAAAACGAGGAGAAGGTGGAGGCTGTGATTCGTCTCGGGTGGAACTGGATCGGGATGATCCCGAGGGGGATTGTGAGTGGGTGGCGGCGGCGCGATGGGACAAGGGGGAGGATTTTTAGGGTTGGTCTAGAATTAGACTAGGGAGTATATATATATATATAAGGAAAGAGGGAGAGTTTAGGGGCTAATACGTCCCTCCAAATAAAATCGAGCGGTCGAGAAAAATAGACTAGGAAGTCCAAATGAGAAAACGGTGATGTTTTGTAGATGTTTGGGGATGATCCGGATCCAACGGTGACGACTGTCCGGGTCGGGTCCGGGATAGCTTTTTGGACGCGCAGGCGAGGAGGGCCACGGCCTGACGAGAGAGGTTAGGTTGGTCCTGGTGGTGGGTAGAGGACTGTGCAGAAGGCCTCAGGCTGAGAGAAGAGAAGAGAGGCCCGGCGACTGTTTCCGGAGACCGAAAACGTCCGACTATTTGACCGACTATAATGTCGCTATAGTTATCCGTTGGGGCGTCAAACGGACTCCGAATGCGATGAAACTTGGCAGGCGGCCTACTGACAACATAACAAGACCGCATGCCAACTCTCATCCCATTCCAAGAACCTTTTTCGGCCACTTATAAAATACTATTTCGGACATGCCGCGGGCGCGTGCAAGTGTGTCTGGGCTTGACACGGACAACGGACAGAACTGGGGAAGAAACCCGGACGAATGCAATTTTTGAAAACATGCAGATGCAATGTGGATGATGACATGGCAAGATGCAACACGCAAGCGAATGACATGGCAACGCCGGCGAATAACTGGAAGACACCTGGCGCAACGGTCTCGGGGCGTCACAAGGAAGGTGGAGACTTGGAGTGTTCTACGTACACTAAAGCAACAACACCAAGATGGAAGGCCCTGGATGTGTTTGGGAGATTTCAATGAAATCTTGAGCAATGACGAAAATATGGGAGGGGCACCAAGGGGGCAAGGATATATGGACCGGTTCCGGGAGGCTCTCAACTACTGTGAGCTCCAAGACATTGGTTTTGAGGGCGATATGTTTACACGGAGGAATCACAGCGAGGAGAGTGCAACTTATATATGTGAGAGGTTGTTGGGGAACGTAGCAGAAATTCAAAATTTTCTTACGTGTCACCAAGATCTATCTATGGAGAGACTAGCAACGAGGGGAAGGAGAGTGCATCTACATACCCTTGTAGATCGCTGAGCGGAAGCGTTCAAGTGAACGGGGTTGATGGAGTCGTACTCGTCGTGATTCAAATCACCGATGACCAAGTGCCGAACGCACGGCACCTCCGCGTTCAACACACGTACAGCCCGGTGACGTCTCCCACGCCTTGATCCAGCAAGGAGAGAGGGAGAGGTTGAGGAAGACTCCATCCAGCAGCAGCACAACGGTGTGGTGGTGATGGAGGAGCGTGGCAATCCTGCAGGGCTTCGCCAAGCACCACAGAAGAGGAGGGAGAGAGAGATGCAGGGCTGCACCAACGAGAGATCGAATCGCGTGTCTTCTGGGCAGCCCAATGCCTCAATATATATAGGGAAGGGGAGGGGCTGCGCCCCCTCTAGGGTTCCCACCCCTAGGGGGGCGGCAGCCCTAGATGGGGAGCAAGGGGGGCGGCCAAGAGTGGATGGGAGAGAGAGGCGCACCAATATGGGCCCTAAGGCCCATATCCCATTAGGGTTTGCCCCCTTTCCACCTCTTAGGCGCATGGGCCTTAGTGGGGCTGGTGCCCTTGGCCCATGTAGGCCAAGGAACACTCCCCACAGCCCATGTGGCCCCCCCGGGGCTGGTGGCCCCACTTGGTGGACCCCGGGACCCTCCCGGTGGTCCCGGTACGTTACCGATAAACCCCGAAACTCTTCCGGTGACCAAAATAGGACTTCCCATATATAAATCTTTACCTCCGGACCATTCCGGAACTCCTCGTGACGTCCGGGATCTCATCCGAGACTCCTAACAACATTCGGTAACCACATACAAACTTCCTTTACAACCCTAGCGTCATCGAACCTTAAGTGTGTAGACCCTACGGGTTCGGGAGACATGCAGACATGACCGAGACGTTCTCCGGTCAATAACCAACAGCGGGATCTGGATACCCATGTTGGCTCCCACATGTTCCACGATGATCTCATCGGATGAACCACGATGTCAAGGACTTAATCAATCCCGTATTCAATTCCCTTTGTCTATCGGTACGATACTTGCCCGAGATTCGATCGTCGGTATCCCAATACCTTGTTCAATCTCGTTACCGGCAAGTCTCTTTTACTCGTTCCGTAACACATCATCCCGTGATCAACTCCTTGATCACATTGTGCACATTATGATGATGTCCTACCGAGTGGGCCCAGAGATACCTCTCCGTTTACACGGAGTGACAAATCCCAGTCTCGATTCGTGCCAACCCAACAGACACTTTCGGAGATACCTGTAGTGCACCTTTATAGTCACCCAGTTACGCTGTGACGTTTGATACACCCAAAGCACTCCTACGGTATCCGGGAGTTGCACAATCTCATGGTCTAAGGAAATGATACTTGACATTAGAAAAGCTTTAGCATACGAACTACACGATCTAGTGCTATGCTTAGGATTGGGTCTTGTCCATCACATCATTCTCCTAATGATGTGATCCCGTTATCAACGACATCCAATGTCCATGGTCAGGAAACCGTAACCATCTATTGATCAACGAGCTAGTCAACTAGAGGCTTACTAGGGACATGGTGTTGTCTATGTATCCACACATGTATCTGAGTTTCCTATCAATACAATTATAGCATGGATAATAAACGATTATCATAAATAAGGAAATATAATAATAATCAATTTATTATTGCCTCTAGGGCATATTTCCAACAGTCTCCCACTTGCACTAGAGTCAATAATCTAGTTCACATCGCCATGTGATTAACACTCACAGGTCACATCGCCATGTGACTAACACCCAAGAGTTTACTAGAGTCAGTAGTCTAGCTCACATCACTATGTGATTAACACTCAATGAGTTCTAGGTTTGATCATGTTGCTTGTGAGAGAGGTTTTAGTCAACGGGTCTGAACCTTTCAGATCCGTGTGTGCTTTACAAATCTCTATGTCATCTCCTAGATGTAGGTACCACGTTCTATTTGGAGCTATTCCAAATAACTGTTCTACTTGGAGCTATTCTAAATTGTTGCTCCATTATACGTATCCGGTATCTCTACTCAGAGCTATCCGGATAGGTGTTAAGCTTGCATCGACGTAACCCTTTACGACGAACTCTTTTACCACCTCCATAATTGAGAAAATTCCTTAGTCCACTAGTTACTAAGGATAACTTTGACTGCTGTCCTGTGATCCATTCATGGATCACTCTCGTACCCCTTGACTGACTCATGGCAAGGCACACTTCAGGTGCGGTACACAGCATAGCATACTGTAGAGCCTATGTCTTAAGCATAGGGGACGACCTTCGTCCTTTCTCTCTATTCTGCCGTGGTCGAGCTTTAAGTCTTAACTTCATACCTTACAACTCAGGCAAGAACTCCTTCTTTGACTGATCCATCTTGAACAACTTCAAGATCATGTCAAGGTACGTGCTCATTTGAAAGTACCATTAAGCGTTTTGATCTATCCTTATAGATCTTGATGCTCAATGCTCAAGTAGCTTAATCCAGGTTTTCCATTGAAAACACTTTCCAAATAACCCTATATGCTTTCCAGAAATTCTATGTCATTTCCGATCAACAATATGTTAAAACATATACTCATCAGAAATTCTATAGTGCTCCCACTCACTTCTTTGGAAATACAAGTTTCTCATAAACTTTGTATAAACCCAAAATCTTTGATCATATCATCAAAGCATACATTCCAACTCCGAGATGCTTACTCCAGTCCTTAGAAGGATTGCTGGAGCTTTGCATACTTATTAGCATCTTTCAGGATTGACAAAACCTTCCGGTTGTATCACATACAACCTTTCCTCAAGAAAATCGTCGAGGAAACAATGTTTGACATCCTATCTGCAAGATTTCATAAATAATGCAGTAATCGCTAATATAATTCCAACAGACTCTTAGCATCACTACGAGTGAGAAAGTCTCATCGCAGTCAACTCCTTGAACTTGTCGGAAAACATCTTAACGACAAGTCGAGCTTTCTTAATGGTGACATTTACCATCATTGCCCGTCTTCCTTTTAAAATCCATATGTACCTAACAGCCTTACGACCATCAAGTAGTTCTTCCAAAGTCTACACTTTGTTTTCATACATGGATCCTATCTCGGATTTTATGGCCTCGAGCCATTTATCGGAATCCAGGCCCACCATCGCTTCTCCATAGCTCGTAGGTTCATTGTTGTCTAGCAACATGACTTCCAAGACAGGATTACGTACCACTCTGAAGTAGTACGCATCCTTGTCATCCCACGAGGTTTGGGAGTGACTTGATCCGAAGTCTCATGATCAATATCATAAGCTTCCACTTCAATTGGTGTAGGTGCCACAGGAACAACTATTTGTGCCCTGCTATACACTAGTTGAAGTAACGGTTTAATAACCTCATCAAGTCTCCACCATCCTCCCACTCAATTCTTTCGAGAGAAACTTTTCCTCGAGAAAGGACCCGATTCTAGAAACAATCCTTTATTGCTTTCGGATCTGAGACAGGAGGTATACCCAACTGTTTTTGGGTTGTCCTATGAAGATGCATTTATCCGCTTTGGGTTCGAGCTTATCAGCCTGAAACTTTTTCACATAAACGTCGCAGCCCCAAACTTTTAAGAAATGACAGCTTAGGTTTCTCTAAACCATAGTTCATACGGTGTCATCTCATCGGAATTACGTGGTGCCCCTTTTAAAGTGAATGTGGTTGTCTCTAATGCTTAACCCATAAACTATTGTGGTAATTCGATAAGAGACATCATGGTATGCATCATATCCAATAGGGTGCAGTTATGATGTTCGGACACACCATCACACTATGGTGTTCCAGGCTGTATTAGTTGTGAAACAATTTCCACAATGTCTTAATTCTGTGCCAAACTCGTAATTCAGATATTCATCTCTATGATCATACCATAGATATTTTATCCTCTTGTCACGACGATCTTTCAACTTCACCCTGAAATTACTTGAACCTTTCAATAATTCAGACTCGTGATTCATCAAGTGAATATACTCAACATCTACTCTAATCATCTGTGAAGTAAGAACATAACGATATCCACTACACGCCTCAGCACTCATTGGACTGCACACATCAAAATGTATTACTTCCAACAATTTTCTTTCTAGTTCCATTTTACTGAAACCGAGGCTTTCAGTCATCTTGCCCATGTGGTATGATTTGCATGTCTCAAGTGATTCAAAATCAAGTGAGTCCAAACGGTCCATTTGCATGGAGTTTCATGCATACACACCAATAGACATGGTTCGCATGTCTCAAACTTTTCAAAAACGAGTGAGCCCAAAGATCCATCAACATGGAGCTTCTTCATGCGTTTTATACCGATATGACTTACGTGGCAGTGCCGCAAGTAGGTGGTACTATCATTACTATCTTTTGGCATGTACATGTGTATCACTACGATCGAGATTCAATGAACCATTCATTTTAGGTGTAAGACCATTGAAGGTATTATTCAAATAAACAGAGTAACCATTATTCTCCTTAAATGAATAACCGTATTGCGATAGACATAATCCAATCATGTCTATGCTCAACACAAACACCAATCTCGATGGTAGAAGGAGCGTACGATATTTGATTATATCAACATTGGAAACACTTCCAACACATATCATCAGCTCACCTTTAGCTAGTCTCCGTAGCTTTTATTTCGAGTTACTAACACTTAGCAACCGAACCGGTATCTAATACCCTGGTGCTACTAGGAGTACTAGTAAAGTACACATCAACACAATGTATATCCAATATACTTCTATCGACCTTGCCAGCCTTCTAATCTACCAAGTATCTAGGGTAATTCTGCTCCAGTGGCTGTTCCCCTTATTACAGAAGCACTTAGTCTCGGGTTTGGGTTTAACCTTGGGTTTCTTCACTAGAGCAGCAGCTGAATTGCCGTGTCATGAAGTATCCCTTCTTGCCCTTGCCCTTCTTGAAACTAGTGGTTTCACTAACCATCAACAATTGATGCTTCTTCTTGATTTCTACTTTCGCGGTGTCAAACATCGCGAATATCTCAAGGATTATCAAACATGTCCCCGATATATTATAGTTCATCACGAAGCTCTAGCAGCTTGGTGGTAATGACTTCGGAGAAACATCACTATCTTATCTGGAAGATCAACTCCCACTTGATTCAAATGATTGTTGTACTCAGACAATCCGAGCACAAGCTCAACAATTGAGCTTTTCTCCTTAGTTTGTAGGCTAAGAAAATCGTCAGAGGTCTTATACCTCTTGACGTGGGCACGAGCCTGAAATCCCAATTTTAGCCCTCAAAACATCTCATATGTTTCGTGACGTTTCAAAAACGTCTTTGGTGCCTCAACTCTAAACCGTTTAACTGAACTATCACGTAGTTATCAAAACGTGTATGTCAGATGTTCGCAACATCCACAGACAACGTTCGAGGTTCAGCACACTGAGCGGTGCATTGAGGACATAAGCCTTCTAAGAAGCAATGAGGACAATCCTCAGTTTTCGGACCTAGTCCGCATAATTGCTACTATCAACTTTCAACTAAATTTTCTCTAGGAACATATCTAAACAGTAGAACTAAAGCGCGAGCTACGACATAATTTGCAAAAAACTTTTGACTATGTTCAGGATAATTAAGTTCATCTTATGAACTCCCACTTAGATAGACATCCCTCTAGTCATCTAAGTGATTACATGATCCGAGTCAACTAGGCCGTGTCCGATCATCACGTGAGACGGACTAGTCAACGTCGGTGAACATCTTCATGTTGATCGTATCTTCTATACGACTCATGCTCGACCTTTCGGTCTTCTGTGTTCCGAGGCCATGTCTGTACATGCTAGGCTCGTCAAGTTAACCCTAAGTGTTTTGCATGTGTAAAACTGTCTTACACCCGTTGTATGTGAACGTAAGGATCTATCACACCCGATCATCACGGCGTGCTTCGAAACGACGAACTGTAGCAACGGTGCATAGTTAGGGGAGAACACTTCTTGAAATTTTAATGAGGGATCATCTTATTTACTACCGTCGTTCTAAGCAAATAAGATGTATAAACATGATAAACATCACATGCAATCAAATAGTGACATGATATGGCCAATATCATATTGCTCCTTTTGATCTCCATCTTCGGGGCTCCATGATCATCATCGTCACCGGCATGACACCATGATCTCCATCATCATGATCTCCATCATTGTGTCTTCTTGAAGTTGTCACGTCATCTATTACTTCTACTACTACAGCTAACGGTTAGCAATAAAGTAAAGTAATTACATGACGTTTATGTTGACACGCAGGTCATAAATAAATAAAGACAACTCCTATGGCTCCTGTCGGTTGTCATACTCATCGACATGCAAGTCGTGATTCCTATTACAAGAACATGATCAATCTCATACATCACATATATCATTCATCACATCCTTTGGCCATATCACATCACATAGCATACCCTGCAAAAACAAGTTAGACGTCCTCTAATTGTTGTTTGCATGTTTTTACGTGGCTGCTATGGGTTTCTAGCAAGAACGTTTCTTATCTACGCAAAGACCACAACGTGATATGCCAATTGCTATTTACCCTTCATAAGGACCCTGTTCATCGAATCCGATCCGACTAAAGTGGGAGAGACAGACACCCGCCAGCCACCTTATGCAACTAGTGCATGTTTGTTGGTGGAACCGGTCTCACGTAAGAGTACGTGTAAGGTTGGTCCGGGCCGCTTCATCCCACGATGCCGCCGAATCAAGATAAGACTAGTAACGGCAAGCATATTGAACAAAATCAACGCCCACAACTACTTTGTGTTCTACTCGTGCATAGAATCTACGCAATAGACCTAGCTCATGATGCCACTGTTGGGGAACGTAGCAGAAATTCAAAATTTTCCTACGTGTCACCAAGATCTATCTATGGAGAGACTAGCAACGAGGGGAAGGAGAGTGCATCTACATACCCTTGTAGATCGCTGAGCGGAAGCGTTCAAGTGAACGGGGTTGATGGAGTCGTACTCGTCGTGATTCAAATCACCGATGACCAAGTGCCGAACGCACGGCACCTCCGCGTTCAACACACGTACAGCCCGGTGACGTCTCCCACGCCTTGATCCAGCAAGGAGAGAGGGAGAGGTTGAGGAAGACTCCATCCAGCAGCAGCACAACGGCGTGGTGGTGATGGAGGAGCGTGGCAATCCTGCAGGGCTTCGCCAAGCACCACAGAAGAGGAGGGAGAGAGAGATGCAGGGCTGCACCAACGAGAGATCGAATCGCGTGTCTTCTGGGCAGCCCAATGCCTCAATATATATAGGGAAGGGGAGGGGCTGCGCCCCCTCTAGGGTTCCCACCCCTAGGGGGGCGGCAGCCCTAGATGGGGCATGGGCCTTAGTGGGGCTGGTGCCCTTGGCCCATGTAGGCCAAGGAACACTCCCTACAGCCCATGTGGCCCCCCCGGGGCTGGTGGCCCCACTTGGTGGACCCCGGGACCCTCCCGGTGGTCCCGGTACGTTACCGATAAACCCCGAAACTCTTCCGGTGACCAAAATAGGACTTCCCATATATAAATCTTTACCTCCGGACCATTCCGGAACTCCTCGTGACGTCCGGGATCTCATCCGAGACTCCGAACAACATTCGGTAACCACATACAAACTTCCTTTACAACCCTAGCGTCATCGAACCTTAAGTGTGTAGACCCTACGGGTTCGGGAGACATGCAGACATGACCGAGACGTTCTCCGGTCAATAACCAACAGCGGGATCTGGATACCCATGTTGGCTCCCACATGTTCCACGATGATCTCATCGGATGAACCACGATGTCAAGGACTTAATCAATCCCGTATTCAATTCCCTTTGTCTATCGGTACGATACTTGCCCGAGATTCGATCGTCGGTATCCCAATACCTTGTTCAATCTCGTTACCGGCAAGTCTCTTTTACTCGTTCCGTAACACATCATCCCGTGATCAACTCCTTGATCACATTGTGCACATTATGATGATGTCCTACCGAGTGGGCCCAGAGATACCTCTCCGTTTACACGGAGTGACAAATCCCAGTCTCGATTCGTGCCAACCCAACAGACACTTTCGGAGATACCTGTAGTGCACCTTTATAGTCACCCAGTTACGTTGTGACGTTTGATACACCCAAAGCACTCCTACGGTATCCGGGAGTTGCACAATCTCATGGTCTAAGGAAATGATACTTGACATTAGAAAAGCTTTAGCATACGAACTACACGATCTAGTGCTATGCTTAGGATTGGGTCTTGTCCATCACATCATTCTCCTAATGATGTGATCCCGTTATCAACGACATCCAATGTCCATGGTCAGGAAACCGTAACCATCTATTGATCAACGAGCTAGTCAACTAGAGGCTTACTAGGGACATGGTGTTGTCTATGTATCCACACATGTATCTGAGTTTCCTATCAATACAATTATAGCATGGATAATAAATGATTATCATGAACAAGGAAATATAATAATAATCAATTTATTATTGCCTCTAGGGCATATTTCCAACAGAGGTTAGACAGAGCAATAGCAAATGAGGAATGGTGTGCACAGTTCTCGGACTTTCGGGTGATCAACGGCGATCCGAGGCACTCTGATCACAGGCCTGTAGTGGTGACAACGGAACAAGCAGCAACGGCAGGAGCACGGGACACAACCTTTCAGTTTGAAGCTCGATGGATGCAGGAGGAAGGTTATGATGAGATGATTAAGAAGGCGTGGGAGGAGAGATGTCTCGGGCTTTGGAGGGAGTGGCCAGAAGGTTGGAAAAATGGAATAAAGAGGTGGTGGGGGAGCTAGGAATGATATTGAAAAAGGCGAATTGTGAGCTGGAGAAATGGAGGAGGCGTGACATAACGGAGGAGAAGGTGAAGGAGGAGGCCCGGTGGAGAGCGGAGGTCTCATGCCTAGAAGAACTACTTCATATCAAGTGGAGGCAAAGAGTGCATGTTTGGTGGCTGAAGGAGTGGGGGAAGAATACAAAATTCTTACATAAATGTGCTACAGCAAGGAAGAAGAACAATAAGTTGAAGGAGTTGAGGAGGGAGGATGGATCGGTGGTGGCGGAGAGACCCGAGATGACTAACTATGTCTGCTCTTTTTTTTAGGATTTGTTTAAAACCAAACAAAGTAGCAGAATGGAGGAACTAACGCAGAAAGTTCAACCACGGGTCACACCGCAAATGAATATAGCCTCATGAAGGAGTTCACAAAGGAAGAAATTAAGGTGGCTCTTGATCATATTGGTGACTTGAAGGCGCCAGGACCAGACGGCATGTCGTCTCTGGTGTATAAGAAACATTGGAACATGATGGGAGAGAGAATTGTTGACGAGGTTTTGAAGGTGCTGAATGGAGGTCCAATGCTGCACGGGTGGAATGATACATATGTTGTTCTCATACCGAAGGTGAAGAATCCAAGCAGGATAAAGGACTTGAGACCCATAAGCTTGTGCAACGTGTTGTACAAACTAGTTTCAAAGGTCCTTGCAAACAGGCTAAAACTCATCTTACCTGAGGTGATCTCCGAGAACCAGAGTGCATTTGTGCCAGGTCGCCTGATCACGGACAATGTCCTCATTGCTTATGAGCTATCGCATATGTTACTGAATAAACGAAAAGGGAAGGAAGGATACGCAGCAATCAAAGCAGACATGAGCAAAGCGTATGACCGTGTCGAATGGAGCTTCCTCAAGGCGATGATGGAGAAGCTGGGGTTTTGTGATGCTTGGGTCAGGTTGATAATGAAGTGCATTACCACAGTAAGATATCAAATCAAAGTCAAAGGCAGCCTTATAGAGCAGTTTGAGCCAACCCGAGGCTTGCGCCAAGGGGACCCGCTCTCGCCGTACCTCTTTGTCATTTGTGCCGAGGGGCTGTCTGCATTGCTACACATGGTGGAGAGGGAGGGGAGACTAGGAGGTGTCAAAGTGTGCCATGGTGCACCAGCAATCACCCACCTCTTCTTCACTGATGATTCAGTTTTGATGATTAAGGCGAATAACAATGAGGCCAGCGAACTGAAGAAGATCCTGGATTTGTACGAGGACTACTCAGGGAAATGCATCAATAAGGAGAAGAGCGCCATAATGTTCAGTGCTAACTCGAGGGCAGCGCAGAAGGAGGATGTGAAGCGGTGCATTGGTATTTCATGTGAAACTTGGAATGAACGGTATCTTGGTTTACCGGTGTATGTCGGACGATCACGCAAACAAGTTTTTGCTTACGTCAAAGATGCTATCTGGAGGCGAGTTCAGGGGTGGAAGGAGAGGCTTTTGGACAAGGTAGGCAAGGAGGTGCTCGTCAAAGCCGTGGCACAAGCCATTCCAACATATGTGATGTTATGCTTTTACCTTACAAAAACCCTTTGTGAGGAGATAAGTTCGCTCATTGCAAAGTTTTGGTGGAGCCATCAGGATAATGAGTCCAAGATACACTGGATAGGATGGCCCAAACTGACAAAGTCCAAGGCACATGGGGGTTTAGGGTTCAGAGACATCCATTGTTTCAATATTGCCATGTTATCGAGGCAGATTTGGTGACTCATTCAAAGACCCGACAACTTGTGTGCCCAGGTACTGCAGGACAAGTACTATCCTGACGGTAACATCCCCAATGCAGCACCTAGAGAGGGTATATCCTACACTTGGAGAAGCCTGCTTCACGGCCTGGATCTGTTCAAGCAAGGCTACATTTGGAGAATTGGAGACGGGCAGAATGTGAGTATTTGGGATGACCCCTGGCTGCCAAAAGCTTGGACTCGACGGGTGCAAATGCCTAGGAACGGAACCCTGCTAAGCAAGGTGCACGAGCTCATAAACCCGATCACAGGAGCTTGGGATGAACCCCTAGTTCGGGATATCTTTGTTCCGGAAGATG